>NC_064926.1:164538651-164841681 GCF_023897955.1 Schistocerca gregaria | reverse complement strand
AGACTATGGGACCAAACTGCTGAGGTCATCGGTCCCTGGGCTTACACACAACTTAGTCTAAGTTGAACTAACTTAGTCTAAGTTAAACTAACTTACGCTAAGAACAACACACACACCCATGCCCGAGGGAGGACTCGAACCTCCGATGGGGGGGGGGGGGGGGGGGGAGGGGGGAAGGGGGGGGGAACCGCGCGAACCGTGACAAGCCGCCCAAGACCGCACGGTGTGTATAAAGATACAAATACAATCATCACCTCTCTCATGACTCAATGACTCACATTCCCTCGACCTTAACTGTGAAGATGCGTGGTTACTCGACTCAAACAGTACAAGGTGAAAAGGCCAAAAGGTCACTAACTACTCGCCAAAACTCTGTGGTCTGTACAAAGACATATTACTGTTAATCTATCTCCACGTTACCTAACCTGAAATCCTACCATCCTACCGCACTTTGCTGTCTCATGCTTCACACTACACGCTGTTCTCACCACAGCTGGTTCGATGATAGCAATCGCAGGCAACGTGGTGCTGCTGTAAGTCACGCCCTCACCTCGTGTGCGAGCAGCTTATGCAGACTGGCTGCTACCCAAGGATGCCTGCACAAACCATTAAACCTAGTGGTCAAAGTCCACTGCACCGCTCAGTGCAGGAGGGAAGAATTGTATCTCGAATCAAGGCAAGCTACTGCTCACTACCTCTCTGAATAAGAGCAATTTCTCTCTACAAATCAGACTACACTCTTAAAACTTCTACCGCAGAATAAGATACCGCCTGAGGCAAATGCATGACCAAACTTAGCTCACCAGCTTCTCGTTGCAGGTGTCGAGTTCCTTCACCACAAGAATGTAGGTCAGAAGACAAACATCTAACTTTAAGTGTTCTGTGCTTTCATGAGACTCTGGAAAATATATTACCTGTCCTCAGACACTCTGCTTCCACATTCCCCAGCATCATATTTTTTTTTTAGCAAAAAAGGTTTTATGCCGTACCTCCAGCCAGCTCAGCGCCGCTGAAGGGACAGTTTTGTCAACCAGAGGTTCTATCTGCGTTAGTCACTCCTTGTTTCTAAGGGAAAGACATTCTCTTTCGAGTCTGTAGAACATGAGCGATGCGACGTCCCTTGCCGTCATCAGACACAAAGGGGCACCACAGCTCCCCAGTAAGTGCCCAATCAGAGGTCACCATCCCATGCGCTCAGCCTGCCATGATTCCATACAGAGAGCCCATCATAAATTCCTCTCTTCGCACCAGCATGTGACATCACAACTTCTGACGAACGCGGGCCTGCTGCCGACTGTACCACATGCATACATTAATACTCACCAATGTGTTTTTTGTGGTATCTTGTATCGATACCATCCCATAGAAGTCTGAAAGTTGGCAACGGAATTGCAAGTTTCCATCAGACGCCGATGTGGGATTCGGTGGCCCGCTGAACCAACCCCCGGTGGCTCTGGCCTCTGCGATATAGAACGGGCAGTGGCAGTGACACAGCCTACTCGCACTTGGAGCCTCTTAGCTATGACTTCATTGTCTGTGCTTAATTTAGGAAGCCTCATCCTTGTTGATATTGTGAATTTTGAACAACGGGCGCTTCTAACAGCTAGAAAAAGACCAGCCAGATGGTATCGTTATATAGATGATACATTTGTTATATGGGCCCATGGGGAAGAGGAACTGGATGCCTTCCTGTTACATCTGAATAGTATTAGCCCAATAATTCAATTCACTATGGAAAAGGAAATCGATGGTCACCTGAGCTTCTTAGATGTGACTGTAATCAGACGAGAGGACGGATCACTGGGTCATAAGGTTTTCAGAAAAGACACACAATGATCGTTTTCTGCAGAAAGATTCTAACCACCACCCAAGTCATAAAAGAGGGGTGATTAAAACATTAATAGACAAGGCGCACTAAATATGTGAACCAGCTCACTTAGATGATGAGACTGAACACCTTAGAGCGACCTTCAAGAAGAAAGGGTATTCCAACAGAGAGACATATCGTGCACTACGGCCTAGACTGACAACTAGGACAGACGAGGATCGACGCCAACCCGAGGGGAAAGTGTTCTTACCTTTCATCAGTAAGGTCACTGGTCGCATTGGAAAAATTTTAAGCAAGTACGATGTGGAAACTGTTTTCAGACCCACCACGAAAATAAAAGAATGTTTAAGATCCGCAAAAGATAAACGACATCCTCTAGCTACACCAGGTGTCTATAAAATTCCGTGCAGTTGTGGAAAGGTCTATATAGGCACAATAAAAAGAAGCGTCAATACCCGTCTGGGTGAACATAAAAGGAACTGCCGCCTCGGACATATTGATAAATCGGCTGTAGCGGAACATGTGTTTCGGGGAGGTATTCATGAAATAAAGTTTAGTGAGACGACCGTCATAGCAAAGACGTCGCATTATTACGCGTTAGTGTACAGAGAGGCCATTGAGATTGCCAAACGCTGCAATAATTTTAACAGAAAAGAGTAAGGCATTAAGTTGGATAAGATATGGATGTCAACATTGTAGCAACAATCGATTAATTTCAATTGAGAATGTTGGCAATATCAGAGATCATAGCACAGCCGACGTCACGTGATTGATAGCGGCGCCCTCTGGATGGCTTATATATACGGCGCTCACTCGTGCTTTCGTTGCAGTTCGCCGATTGTCCTCGGAGGATGCCTTCCGCAGTCGAAGGTGAAACATCATGGGAGAGTCTTATGTGTGGACCACGGCATCTCAGCCCAGAAGTGTTAAGTAATGACAACACCTGCCGTGAAAGCCTTCATTCTATGATTAGTGTAAGAAATAGGTGTTATGTAAAAGCCAGTGAGCTTTTGTTTGAAACGAAAGTGGCTCTGAGGAGTGGAAAGGGTGGCAAGGGCGAATTGGTGTGTTACCTCGAGCAGGCGCGGGAAGTAAGCCACAGTCTGTAGACAGCAGCGATTGAGGCAACACCTTTGTGGAGCAGGAGAAGCTTTGCCTGCAAATTTGCACAAAAATGCCAAGGATGAAGACTGCAAACAGCTTACCGCATAGCTGCGAGTTATTGGCCAACTGTATATAAAACAGAACGCCGACAAGAAGAGAACTTGAGCCCATACAACAAGGTACTATGGGAGGCTAGACGCTACATTTGTACGCCACACCCAAGCCTACAGCCACCAGATAAGATTTATTTGTATTTTACTTTTGTACAGCTTAACCCATTAATTTAAACTGTGTTTTAATAATCATTCTTGAACTTTAAAGAAACTGGTTCACCCTGTTATTTCATCCTAATCATACACCTATATAGGGTTCCTTCCTGGTGTTTGATTAATCCGAGTTTCCTGTTTTACAGACTTCTGAAGTTCCAAATTAGTATAAAGAGGTACCACATCTTTGTGTGAATAATGAGTTTTCTCAACTGTTGCAAAGTGTTGTAGTAAAAGTTTTGCTTACGTAAAATTCAGTCAGAGTGAAGCAAAATTACTAAAATCTATTAAACGAATACACAGACTTAGTTCAAAGAATAATAACTTTTGAAAGTAAATTCCGGTAAGAAAGAGGGTTTCTTGAAGTGAAATGTTCAGTATAAAAAGTGTGTGCTTTAGCAGCTAAGTATTTTAGTATTTAAGTTTGTTGATTATGGAAAGTGCTTGTCTAAACTTCCCCCTGGCCAAATTTTTTTAGTTCTATTAACGTTATCTTTTGGGCTTTTTCTCTTTAAAAAAGTAATGTATAAGAGTTTAGTCCAACATTGCTTACGTGGATTAATATTTATTTGAAGAAGCAACTTAAACAGTAGCAAGAAAGTAGGCAAAATTCATACTTGTGCTTTCCCAATACTTCACTCTTTCATTGCCTTGATAGGCTGGCGACCGTTAGTTCATGTTTTAAACCACTAAATGAACTTGAAACTGAGTTGTCCTAGCTTCAATATAATACTATTCATACTGCGTTTCTTTCTAACCGCTGGGTAAGATCTTAGGAAACGAATTGAATAGTTTGATTTACTTATCCATTAGACACAGCAGATGGTCTAATCTACTCTATTGATTAGCTTTTCCTATTAGGAGCACTGTTCTCCCATAGTGTACTTTATTTGTGAATTAAACTAAATTTTTGTAATAGGGTTATATGTGGCAACATAGAGACAGGGTTTCCTGTTATCTAGGTAAAAGTATACTAAATTACAATAGTGGCGTTAGGGCTATTAGCTGCGTCGTGGATGTCGGCGTCTCTAGACATTGGCACGACTGTTGTGGTACCGAGCAATAAATATGTGGTTTAGCACTACTTCTCCATTAACGATACGTCGGACGTCTACCAGGCATTCAGTCACTGCCTCACAGCTATCCTGCGTTTAAACTTATGAAGCATATGAATAAAGCAGAGAAAGATTAATATTAATACAATTAACATTAATACAATAACAGATAATCAATGGATATACTATAGCAGAAATTTATGGTATGATGAAGATAATGAAGAGATTTATTCTACAAAAATTTATAATAACTCTGTAGATCAAATAGGCATAAAAGAATTAAAAGCAACCTTAAATGTAACAAAACTAGAAAAGTTATTGGCCTAGATGGCATTAATGCTAAATTAATCAAATATGGAGGAACAATTTCAGAGTTTCGCTTCCTCCATTTTTTTAATATGTGTTGGAAGAACTGTTCTGTACCTGAAGAATGGTTCCCACCTAAAGTAATTTCTATATTTAAAAAAAACTACTGGAAAAAGCAGAAAACTGCAGACAAAGAAGTTAACTAAATACAGGATATAAAATTTATGAGAAAGTTCTTAACTGAATGCTACAAACTATCGCTGATACAATACTCTCAGAAGAACAACCAGGCTTCAGACTGGACACTCATGTTAAGATAAAATATTTACAATACGAAAAATTACTGAAAAAGTCGGGAATTGGGTTTAAAAACGCATTTAGCATTTATTGATTTTGAGGAAGCCCTTGATAAGGCAAAAAGACTCCTTTTGAGGAAAATATTAGACATAAAATATTTACCTAAACATCTTACCATTAAGAGTCTATATGTAAATTATAAGTTCAGGCTCGAAAATGTCAGATGAAATTTTAGTAAATCAAGGTGTCCCACTAGTGTACAATATACCACCCACTTTATTTAATTTATACATTGACGTCCTATTTATGAAGTGGAAAGATAAAGACACTTAGGAATTAAAATAGGGTCTAGTGCACCATTTAACACTGTGTTACATGCTGATGACGAGATAATTGTACAGGAAACAGAATATAATGCAGTGTATTACAACTTAATTAAATCTTCAAATAAGACAAAGATAATGGCTTACGAAGGAAACAATTCAGTCAAATTGAAAACAATAATAAATGAGAAAATTTTAGGACAAATATCCCACTTCATTCATCTAGAATGTAATATTAATCTTAACTGCGACAAAGACATTGAAAAGAACTTTAATAAATGTCAAATTATCTGCAGAAAAGTTGGAAGAAAAACAAGAAAAGAAACACAAATTAAATTCTATTATGTTATGGCTGTATCTACTCTTGTACATGTTTCTGAATCATGGACAGTAGCAAAACAAAGAAAAATCACATATACAAACAACAGAAATGAAATTCAAAAGTTGTGTAAGGAGCTGTAATAAAATGGATAAAATAAGAAATAAAACAATAAGATCAGATTATAAATCATGTCGGTTAACGACAAGATAGAAGAGAACAGAATGAAATGGAAAGATCATGTTGAAAGAATGACAGAAAAGAGATTGCGAAAAAAAGATAAAGAATTATGAGCCAACTGGAAAGAGAGAACTAGGCAGACCTCATAAGAGATATATGGATGGATGATAAAAACCGAAACAAGTGATTACAACACCTAATCCTTGAAAGAAGATGATGATGATTTAAACATGTAAAGTGTAATGAATGTGTTCGAGAAACTCGAAATTTTATTAAATATGTTTCACATTAAATTTAGTTATTTAGTATTTAGTTATCAATGTCCTGATTGATACAACATTGTTGTATTATTTTAAAAAATTATTTAAAGAGATATGACTAAATTACGATGCTTATAAAGTACGCATAGTCTAAAATTTCCACACAGACGAAGGTTATTTGTATTAGCCTTGCCGTATCTCAATTGAAGCCTCCAATACTATATTCTTGTAATCCTAAACCTCAGGGTTTAAAAATTTTTACTTGTTTTAAAATTAATGCGTTGGTTGTAAAATTATTGTAACTAATAAGTTCCTGTTTCGCGAAATTTCTCATGGGAAATGCGAGACTATACATAGGGATGTAGTGCACCAGTTGAAGTAGTGTGTGATTAGCTTTCGACCTGTTAAGATTCTATGCCACTCGTCTCAAGATGTCTGTAATTTGTCCCACATGTCTGCAGAAGCTGTGTCGTGAACAGCTGGCCTGAGGCTAATAAATGACGAAAAAGGCGAAAAATGTGTTTCAGTCATCATATAGCAAACCCGACATTAAGGCCGCCAGGAGGTGGGACGAGTTAGCTAATGTGACGCGAGGTGCTGCGAGCTCTGTGACGTCACTTCCTGCTATTCGAAGCCCATGAGACAGGCTGTACCGCGTATGTCACAGCGCGTGAGACAGGGCCCTGTAATATACTTGTGACATCACACTAGTGGGCTTGTCCACCTCATTTCGGGAATGCTTGGCTCCATGCAGGGCGGACAGGAAAGCAATATGTGATTGTAAAGGTACGAACTACAGGTATTAATTTTTTCGTGTGCTTCCGAGAACTTGCAAGCATTTAAACGAGCAGTCAGGAATTATTAAACTCGCCTGAAATAGTTACTCGCTCCCGCCGGAGATGGCTGGCGGCACTTGTGCAGTGTCAGGTGCTGTGCCACAGCCTGTCTTACTCGCAGGATTCGACGTGAGACTATATGTCTTACAAGTGTGATTAGCAGTATTCAGTGGGAAGCGAGCAACTATTTCAGACAAGATCAAGAATTCTTGACTGCTCGCTTAAATGCATGTAAGTTTGTTAAAGCAGACGACAAAATTAAATCTTTTAGTGCGTGCCTTTTCAATTAAATATTGATTTACCATGGGCCCTGTATGCGGCCGAGCATTCTCAAAGTGTGGCAGACAAGACTACCAGTGTGACGTCAGAAGTGCGTTGCAGGACCCATATATATCGTTGGCCCCACTCCTATTCCACGCTGAGGAACCATTTCGTCGCGTAAAATACAAAATAAGTTCTGCAATATTTTGGCAACGTGCCACGTAAAGTAGAACCATTAGGAGGGTAGAACGTTCCCTATGTCACAAGCAGAAGGCCCTATGTCAAACTGTATTTGTTGTGCTTCTTCATGTTTCCACTGCGCAAAGACTGTTCCATAAAATTTCGGGCGTGCAGCCGCATAAATTCATCTTCTTTTTTTCAGCATAAATTCAGTTTCTGCTTTGCGCCCGAAATTTTATGGAACTGTATTTTTTTGTATTCACTAGTAGCCCATATTCAGTGGCTGTTTCTAAGCATCTGCATATTGAATGTCTCTAGAACGAATCGTTACTGATACGATTTGCTGTTGATGGGAAATCTCATAGAGGTTGTTAAGGAAGTTTCGTATTTAGTAATTTTCACGTTGTAACCAGCGTGTTATGAAAATAAGTCATTTTAAAGCAACGACCCATTGAAGATTCGTGAAAACGTGTCGTTGTTGTTAGGATTTGTTATAATTAAATGCCAATTAATTAAAGTTCGGCGATTAAACCGTCTAGGGAACTAAAAATACGAGACTGCTGAACTTAGAATTAGATCATAGCGTAGTTGGCTCAGGCGACATATTATGGCAGTGAAGATCGATAGATAGAGGTTTCGATTCTTACTGTATACTTTTTTTTTCACCTTCGTGTTTCCTAAGATGTTGTGGAACTTCCCTACGAAATCAATGGAAATAATTTCTGTAATATTTGATGTTATGCAAATGTAAGTGTGCTCTCTGTCAGGAGGGAGTTTGCTTGATTTGGTGAACTTCTGTAAGCTGATGTCCTTACCAGATTGACATGTATCTTTCATTTTTGTTTTATTACATGTTCACAGATATTGAAGTTTTTATTTATGTATACCATAGACAGAAGAATATGACTAGCATAGGTTAAGAAAGGGAATGTGCGTTTTAATAGACCTAACGTAGGAATGCTACTTGTATCCATTTTTATGAACAAACTGTATGGTTTTGCGAGCGCAATAAAGCCGACAACTGCTGCTGGAGAGTGCTGAGAATGCAATATCACGTTAACCAGTGCGCGCCGTGTGCCAACGACGGTGTGTCTCGTGACGTTGGTTGGTTGGTTTGTGGGATTAAAGGGACCAGACTACTATAGTCATCGGTCCCTCGTGACGTTGGATATTCCATCTACAGGCATGCAACGTTAGCTGCTTCGTCCCATGTGCTGACTGCATTAGACAAGGAGCAGATGGGAAGAGAGAAAGATAAGATTACATATTTTGATTATAATTATTTCTTCCCAATGATAATTAAGTAGAGAAAGAATTATGAATGTTTACACCTAAAATACACTTATTTTGACCGAGCGAGGTGGCCAGTGGTTAGCACACTCGACTCGCATTCGGGAGGTTCAATCCCGCGTCCGACCATCCAGATTTAGATTTTCCGTGATTTCCCTAAATCGCTCCAGGCAGATGCCGGGATGGTGATGTTGAAAGGGCACGGCCGATTTCCTTTCCTGTCCTTCCCCAACTTATTTTGATATTTAACTTGGTGCATACTGATTAGGATGGAATATTGCAGGACACAGGTTCAAAAATAATTCTTGAATGGAAATGATGAGACACTTAGAAACCTGTAGATGTAAAGCTTTTAGCTGTAGATATTCATAAGTCTGTGCAGATTTTATTCAACTGAGAGGGTCCCTATCACAATGATTATAGTTAATGTGACCTATGGTATACGTAGTTAATTAGCTAAATGCAGCGACTTTAAGAAACCCTACAGTGCATACGGTGGAGCGCACTTTGCTGCTCTTGGAAGGTAGCCACTTCCGAGCCAAAAGGAATTCTGCTTGGGCAGCCTCAGGGTGCGACAAAGACGGAGTCGCGAAATACTCACATCTGGCAGCGAAAGCGACGGCCCTCACAGCTCGGCGCGTACAGCACTGTGTTCCCCGCCAGCCGCAGTGAAGCGGAGGACCTTGTTACGGGCCCCTATTTATGACCAATTGCGTCCGGGCGCGTGCATTAGCAGCGTCTCACACGTAGGAGGCATCAGCAAGACCAGGGGCGCATCCAGGGGGCCATTGAGGAGTTAGGTGGGAGGGGGCTGGCAGTAGGGGCAACTGTCCCACTGAGAATTAGTTTACGAGTATGAAAAAGGACCCGTATCAGAAGCTGCCAGATTACGATGACCTAAAATACTTGGAAAATTATCACTAAACTAACCTGAAAATATCTACAAATCCCATAAAACATATGTAAAGCGAGTTCTAAAATGAATGAGAATAATGAAAAACTTTATAGTAGGTTGGAACTCAAATTTAAGAAAAAGCACTCTGTCGTCAGGAAACGAGTGGCCTACCGGGACCATCCAACCGCCGTGTCATCCTCGGTGGAGGATGCGGAGAGAAGGGGCGTGGGGTCAGCACACTGCTCTCCCAGTCGTAAGATTGTATTCTTGACCGAAGCAGCTACTGTTCGGTCGAGTAGCTCCTCAATTGGTATCACGAGGCTGAGTGCACCCCGAAAAATGGCAACAGCGCATGGCGGCCTGGATGGTCACCCATCCAAGTGGCGAGAACGCCCGACAGCGCTTAACTTCAGTGATCTCACGGGAACCGGTGTAGTCACTGCGGCAAGACCGTTGCCTAAATTTACAAAAGGATATTTCATTTAAATATCGCCATGTTTTTCTTTAAAAAATTTCATTCTTTTAAGATTTACGAAAACTGTTGTGTAATCATCTCAGAGACGACAGAAGAAGGGAAATTAATGTTTTTGCTGCTGTTGCAGTTGATCCACACGTTATCTCCAGTGCAATCGCACGAGAAAGTGGCATGAGCTGGGCAAATATCCTATGCGTTCTCTATCGACATAGGTTGCAGTCCTGTTACATCTCTCGCAATCAAGAGTTGCATGGAAACGATTATGAGAATCTGTGAACTTCTTCAGATGGGCAGTAAGACAGGATACTCCAGATGTATCCTTTATCTCGTTTAGTGATGAAGCCACATTTACCAATCATGGCTCGGAAAAAATGGCTCTGAGCACTATGGGACTTAACATCTGAGGTCATCTGTCCCCTAGAACGTAGAACTACTTAAACCTAACTAACCTAAGGACATCACACACTTCCATGCCCGAGGCGGGATTCGAAACTGCGACCGTAGCGGTCGCGCGGTTCCAGAATGAAGCGCCTAGAACCGGTCGGCCATTCCGGCCGGCGGCTCTGTAAACCTCCGAAATATGCACTATTGGTCTGTTGACAATGCCTGTTGGCTTCGTCAGGTGGAACACCAGCGTCCATGGAATATAAACGCGTGATGTGGTTGAAAACTAAGCAGTGAAATAGAGAAACATGTTAGGAGTTAAATAAAAATACTTTTTTAAAGAATCTGTGGAAGTTCATTTTTTATAAGAAATCTGACCTTTACTTATGAATAACACTCGTACCATGTGATACAAAATTCATTAGTACTTACATTATGTGGTGTTTAAAACAAACTAGCTTTTATTTTTGAATTACCTGCAAGTGTCTGGAGATATCACGAAGTTCAGTGAAAACAGTAAGACCTATACAAAAAATAAAACCATGTTTTTGCTACTCCGCACCACTTGTTAAAAGTATACCAAATTACTTAGTACATCCTGTCAATCTTTAGTTTCTGCAGAGTTACACTGGAGCACGAAGAGCATTTTCAGATTGTTGCTGAGGATAGGTTCGTACCTGGAAAAGGTGCGCTCTACATCACAGGAGCGTATTTGAAGGCGGCAATATCGTTGCATCCCAGCTTTGGTTCATTGTCTTCAATTGTTGTGGCATTCCCAGGAATAACTGTCACTAAAATTGCGCAATGTAGAAATCCAGCATTCTACTGGAGATCACTTTGCGATTTGTTGTTCACTTGGTCAGCCACATGACGACGAGCTCGACCCAACTCACTCTGCACATGTTTCACAATACCCAGGGCGTCACATAGCTGAGTACCAGCAACTCTCAGTCGTGTGTGGGCTTTTGATACGTCAGAAATTCTGGCGTTGCTGTATGCCAAGTTTCCAGGAAAGGTATCTGTAAAGACCTCTTTCACAGTTTTAACAGCACTTGATTCATTGTTATCAAGATCGCAAAAGTTTGCCTTAATTTTGGTGTCATTAGTGCAGTAATATTCAGCAGCATTAAGCCTTTTAAGAACAGACTGAAGGAGGTGGGGCATTGAAAGTGCTTGTTCCTTGAATTTATGCATCCTTAGCGGAACTTTCAATTTCCATGCCACAAGAAATTAATTTGTCCACATCGGGTAATTTGGTCGCACCTCTTCTGCAACTCTGTGTAAGACACGTGCAAGGCAAGCGACGTACACTATACTGGGGCAGAAATCTGAAGCCCCCTGGGCCGCCTTAGCCATGTATGAAGCACCATCTGTTGCTAGCAGCGAAACATTATTCACATCATCCGGTCAAATGTCCAAATGTGGGTGAAATCCTATGGGACTTAACTGCTAAGGTCATCACTCCCTAAGCTTACACACTACTTAACCTAAATTATCCTAAGGACAGATACACACCCATGCCCGAGGGAGGACTCGAACCTCCGCCGGGACCAGCCGCACAGACCATGATCATCCGATCACAGCAGTTTCATAGAGTTGTCAATCAAAATGGCAGTTGTCGAGTTGTTTACTCTCTCGAGAGCTTCACATATTAAGAAGAACATTTCTTCAGCCATGTCAGCTCTCAGAACACCAACAACAACATTTGAAACATAATACCCCCACATATCGATGCTTTTTATCCATCGATACCCAGACCTTTTGGTCAGCAACAGTAATTCGTATCTTGGTAACCTCCTCGTAGCAAACGGATAAATTGTTCATTCTCAGTGTTGATTCACGTGGAACTGGAGTGTTCTGTACTTCTCCACGAACTGTCTGAAGCGAGCGTTCTTCAGTTTCTCCAATAGGATGTTGCAAGACACCATCATCTCACACAAGTATCTGAAGAATTATTGCACTGTTGAAGGCGGACCTATCTATTCAAATAACAGCGTTTGTCTGCTGTCAATTTCAGCACTTCTCTTCACACAGCTGCTGTGGTTGACGGTATTACAATGTTGTTGCCCATTAAAGCGCTTTTCTGCACTAAACTTAACTTCACATAGTGTACAAAAATGTATTTCCTCGTCAGTGCTAAAAAGTTTCTCTCCAAAATCAAGAACGAAACCTAGCAACTTCATGCTGTCGAAGCATTTTACTTTCGACATGTCGAACCAGACTGACTTTGTATTGAAACCGAATAGCGTGAGAACGCTATGTTTATTACATCGGAAGCCGCCTTTGTTGGCTTCGAGTGAGTTTTGTCGACCCCTTATTTGTGACAGTATCACCTGAAACATTGTCATGTGAGCAGCATTTCCATGTTTTTATTCTTGTGTCCTTAAACATACGACAAATATATGCTTTTTTGGCAAAAGTTAGGCAAAATATTATCTCTTATGTCAAAAGTTGTTGACCCGAATACGATCGGTTACTAATTAACGATGTAAACATGAATTTTATGCGCAATAAAAATACATTTTCATACGCTCCCTAGATTCGTGCATAAATTGTTGTAAATTTTATACCAAAGTTCAAGAAAAAATACGACTTGTCATTAGAGTCCAGGCCCTAGCCATAATACTGGATAGTCGCTTGTCGGCCGGGGTGGCCGAGCGGTTCTAGACGCTACAGTTTAGAATCGCGCGACCGCTACGGTCGGAGGTTCGAATCCTGCCTCGGGCATGGATGTATGTGATGTCCTTAGGTTAGTTAGGTTTAAGTAGTTCTAAGTTCTAGGGGATTGATGACCTCAGACGTTAAGTCCCATAGTGCTCAGAGCCATTTGAACCATTTGATAGTCGCTTGATAAAAAAAAAAATAAGCTAGCAATATTATCTCGCAAGTCACAAGTAGTGATATTTATTCGCATACGTGTAAATCATCTTCCTGCGTAGATGACGTTATGAGACCCTACGTGACCTGGATTGCATGTTATCTTGGACTATCGTGCAATTCATGACTGACATGGTAAGCCCACATCGGACATGGCTAGAATAGTAGATAAACATCGTCCGGGCATTGGCTCCTATTCCGCCATAATTCCCAGCCCGAATACACTGCTGGGGTGACATCAATTAAATTACGACCCAGTCTTCTTTCTCTATGATACGAAATTATCACTTGCGAACTTACACGAAATACAATACCATCGTGTTGCAATCGGAGGGATACATTACACACCAAAGAATGCTGTGCTCTTGGATGCAACGGAAATGCGTCTCAACAATTGGCGCCAGCTTCTGGCGGATAAAATTCTTTTATGAAGAATGCAGACACTGGACACCCCCATTAGACAGAAGTTAAAGAGCTTTTTTGAAGCAACTGTTAATTCTCTCTTGAAACAAGAAGCATGCTTTTTATCAGAACTGCTATCTAAAACGCGTACGCCTTCTTACCCATTCACCTCACGAACTATTACTTCGAAAAACCATTTTCTCAGCTGCTAACTTAGTGCGACATTCATCTGCTCCACCAAAAGTAAGACACCAAACACTAACACCATATTCACGCAGCCTTGAAAATTTGAATGGTGAGATGCGATTCAAACATTCACTGAGAAACTATAAAGAACTGATCTACCATATGTCCTTGCCTTTGTAAGTCCATCTTTGTAGAAGATGATTGAGGGACTTCGTCTGCTAAGTATAAAACGCAAAATTGAAAACACCTTCGGCCGTCTATATTTTGAATGTACCATAGAGGCAGTGGCCATATTGCAAGCCTACAGATCGTCAGATCAGTTGTACTGAAAAACATTTCGATGATCAAAACTGACTCGTTAAGTCTGCTATAAGCTCTCAACAACTAAACAAAACGGAGAGACAATGCTGCTGAGCTGCAGCAGTACGGACCTTCGGTGTGAACTTTCTTTTCACTCCATTGCACCAACGCCTTCTCTTGCCAAAGGACACAATGAGTAGTAGGGGGATGGGGCTCCTGGTGCACTTTTCATAGCAAACTGATATGCAAATTAATTAAATTCCTCAATTAATTATCTCTTCCCCCCCCCCCCAACCTGTCACCAACCCCGTCCCCAGATGATGTCATATGTTTTCCCCAGCTGACGCATGGGTCCCTGCCCCCTCATCTGCACCACCCCTCCCCCACCCACTCTATTGGTAAATTTTGTCGGGAATTTCGGATTTTGATGGTAACTTCAAAAATGATGGAAATTTCTTCATCCCAGGGCTGTGCTAACGTTCTACACCACCCCCTCCCACAGAAATTGGTGGGAAATTCAAATTTTGGTGCGAATTTTTTTTCTCCACTCATGTGACTGGAATTGGTGGGAGAGGTTCAGTCTACGCTTAACTGTCTTTGTGGAAGCATCGCAATGTGTTCGATCAAAGAGGTGAATGTGAAGGATAAAAGACTTTCAATAGCTTTCTTACATGTACACATTCAAAGGAGGACTGTAGCCACAGTTCACTGCATGGGGGATGGAAGACTATGATAATGGAAGAGTGTAGGAGAAAGAAGTAGAAGAATTCGGTTCAGCAGATTATGACAATGCAAAGGGATGGACCCAAGATCCATTCCACAACTGAAACATGCTCATATGCATGTGCAAACTGTCGAGATATTCCACATGAAGCATTCACTATTCCGATACGGAAGAGGCGGGCAGTTGATGCTAATTTGCTTCAGCCGAAGCGTATTCATACATGTGATATATACCACTGAAGTGTTTCAACTGCTCATCCCTATCCACTTCTCCCTCCACCAACCCACCCTCCCATCCCATCATCACTCACTCGCCATCCTCACTGCTGTGTGGAATGTGTCCAATCAAAGAGCTATTGGTGTCTGACCGGTAGAAGTTTAGCTGCCATGTTGCCTGTAAGCATATAGCCTAGGACGGCGCGTATAGTCTCCTACATGTAAACTGGAAAGGAATTATATTGGATGAGTGTCTGTCCAGCAGATAATGACCATACAGCAGAATGGTATCAAGATGCATTCTGCAAGTCAGGCAGACTAAAGCTGTTGTCCTAACTGCCACCATTTTTGAAATTCAGTCAGATTTTCACCTCACAAGAGACACCTGCCTCCAGTCCAGAGGACCAAGCAAGAAATATACCACGAGAGGCACTTGAAATTGGCAGTAGCCAATAGGAACGCAGTATCCAATCACATTGGGGATATGAGGCAGGCTCAGCAGCTCAACAATCTCAGTTGCAGTCGGCATGGAGCGCCAGCCAAGATTATGCAGTGCTGCCCAGTCACAGTTGCAGCAGCAGAATGGGAAGAAGCTGCAGAAGGGTAATTACCGCTTGCTTAACGTCTGTGTTTACTGTTGTGTGAGGAAGTCTTTGTGCTGCTATTATAGCTTGGATGCGACGTCCTCCAGCCTGTAGGGGTCTGTAGCAGCGACCTGTCCCAGCCTGTCGGGGGCCGCAGCAGCTGCAGCACCGTGGGATACTGTCGCGCACCTGATCAGCTTGTTGGAGGAGGACTCTGAAGTGTTACTGTCGGCTGGAGACACCCAGACAGTCCCTGACTCGCAGAAGCGCACTGTTGATCCAAATGAGCGTAACACAGGTCAGCACTGGACCCCATTATATGCGCCATCACAGGCTATTGCAGTGATACTATATGGACAAAGTGAGGATGTAGTGGATGAGAAGGGAAAAACTGTTCACTTCTGTGTATAATTTGACCGATAGTGGTTTGAAGCAACTGTAAGTAGGCTGTTTAGGTTTTCTTATTGGTAACGCCACATAGCGCTCTGTATGAAAAACCACTGGCTGTGCTGTGTGCAGTCTGTGGCTAGTTTGCATTGTTGTCTGCCATTGTAGTGTCGGGCAGCGGCAGCTGGTTGCTAACAGCGCGTAGCGTTGCGCAGTTGGAGGTGAGCCGCCAGCAGTGGTGGACGTGGGGAGAGAGATGGCGGAGTTTTGAAATTTGTAAGAATTGATGTCATGAACTGATATATATATTATGACTATTAAGGTAAATACATTGTTTGTTCTCTATTAAAATCTTTCATTTGCTGACTCTGCTTATCAGTAGTTAGTGCCTTCAGTAGTTTGAATCTTTTATTTAGCTGGCAGTAGTGGCGCTCGCTGTATTGCAGTAGGTTGAGTAACGAAGATTTTTGTGAGGTAAGTGATTTGTGAAACGTATAGGTTAATGTTAGTCAGGGCCATTCTTTCGTAGGGATTTTTGGAAGTCGGATTGCGTTGCGCCAAAAATATTGTGTTTCAGTTTAAGCACAATCTTGTACAATTTTTCTAAGGGGCGTTTCATACAATTACACATTGGTTTAGAAGCATATGCGGACAGCGTGTGGCGTGTCGTGATAGAGATCGAGAAAGCAGCTAAAAGTGTTAAAGTTCTGTTTACAGTGGTGGAATGCTATGAACTGTCCTGTGCAAAAGCCTACATGAAACAGCAGTTGACCACCGAGTGTCAGCGGAGCCGGCCTCCTCCAGACATTTACTGTGCTGCTCTATCCG
Organism: Schistocerca gregaria; assembly: GCF_023897955.1. NCBI lineage: Eukaryota > Metazoa > Arthropoda > Insecta > Orthoptera > Acrididae > Schistocerca > Schistocerca gregaria. The sequence continues at coordinate 164,824,919 of NC_064926.1, read as the reverse complement.
CTACAGCAGTGTACGATGACTCTGTGCTCTGTGGGACATCGGGTGACATATCCATTTACCTACAACGCTCCACCGTTACAAACTTGTTCAGTCTACACATGGTGCTATCCATTGTGTTCGAAAGACTGGAACAGATGCCTCATGTTAAAGATGTGTATAGGGACATTGCACAGTATCTCTGTGTGAACAGTGTGCATGTAGATAACTTCGAACAGTGAGTCAATATGGTGCCAACGGAAACTTATATACTGCCAATAAGCTTGAAAGAAATACATGTTGAATTCTGTACATACAAGAAGTCTTTATTTTCTACAATGTATACCAGTGATGTAGTGCACCCCGTGTATGATTACTGAACAAAAGTGTGTTTAACAATGTATGTGTTTTATTTCTTATCTCTCATGATATTACAAGTACTAAGGCTGCTGCTGCCGGTATTTTCACTGCAAACATGCAACAGAAGAAAATTATGTCATTTAATTAATTTCTTTGTAAAAACCCATTGCACACCAGTATCTGACATAATCGGAATCTTGGCAGAGCGTAGTGTTCATTATTTTCTATAAAAACCAATTTCCGCCAGTACCTGATGTAGCAGGTACCGTGGCAGGATGGGTGAAGCATCAAGACTTTGTTGTAAGCGACTGGAGCTGTGATGTTGTGCAAGAAGACCGGAAGAAGAATGGCGTACTCCTTCCTGACAACATAGGTGCAAGAATTGTAGGTCTATCCAACTGCGGCAAGACAAATCATCTCCTATCGCTGCTAACGCATCTGAATGGAGTCCGCTTTGAGCATGTACGTGTATTTTCAAAAACACTATTTCGGCCCAAATACCAGCTATTACAGAAGATATTGCAGGTTGCACATGGTGTGATATATACGACATTCAGGGGGAGCAATGATATCCCTCCACAGGAAAAATTAAGGGCAAACGCGGTGTTCATATTTGACGATGTTGCTGTGGAAAACCAAGATCAAGTTCGACGATATTTCTATTTTTGTTGCCATATCGCTGTTGTTTTATTTTATCTGAGACACACATATTCCAGATTCCCAAAACAGTTGGCAAGGGGTAATGCGAACCTAATTATAGCATTCAAACAGGTCAATCTAAATTTGAAACAAATTTATCAGGTTCATGTAGGAACCAGTACATCGTTCAATGATTTTGTAAATATATGTGCAGATCGCATAAGAAGAAGAAGAGCGGATGTATAAAACCTCATGCTGCACAGAAGTCCACTTAGTATATAACGAGATGTCGACTAAGCATCGATTCATAGGGGCACGGAAAGTTGTTCAAGAGAAGTTACGGCTTTTGAGGTTGGGACATTTGAAGTAGGAGCAGGCACTGCGAGGAAAAACTTTCAACCAGTTGCTCAATCTGTCTATGGAGTCTCAGCGAAATTCCATAACTATAACGGTGACGCTATTGCTGATTTAATAAACCATCACAGCGACACGAGGATAGACAAAATATTCGGCGTCAGGGGTGAAAAACCATACATGTTGGGCACATAGCCTATAACTTTAACTTAGAACATAATACAGACAGGCCACAACAGTTTCAAAGAACACCCGGTCTACTGAACCTTATTTTCGTAAGACATACAAAAACTGTAAACTATTCACATAAATCTGGAAATGTATCGTGAAATATTGCTTTTGAGTGATCTGCGTAAGAATGAAAAAATCCGAAGCAATGTGAAATGCAAAATCATTATGAAACCTATATAGGATGGTGAAAAAGTAGCTTTGCTAATGGTATTGGCATTCAGCATAAAAGAGTGAGCAATCGACTCCTGCAGTATATACACTTCTGGAAATTGAAATAAGAACACCGTGAATTCATTGTCCCAGGAAGGGGAAACTTTATTGACACATTCTTGGGGTCAGATACATCACATGATCACACTGACAGAACCACAGGCACATAGACACAGGCAACAGAGCATGCACAATGTCGGCACTAGTACAGTGTATATCCACCTTTCGCAGCAATGCAGGCTGCTATTCTCCCATGGAGACGATCGTAGAGATGCTGGATTTAGTCCTGTGGAACGGCTTGCCATGCCATTTCCACCTGGCACCTCAGTTGGACCAGCGTTCGTGCTGGACGTGCAGACCGCGTGAGACGACACTTCATCCAGTCCCAAACATGCTCAATGGGGACAGATCCGGAGATCTTGCTGGCCAGGGTAGTTGACTTACACCTTCTAGAGCACGTTGGGTGGCACGGGATACATGCGGACGTGCATTGTCCTGTTGGAACAGCAAGTTCCCTTGCCGGTCTAGGAATGGTAGAACGATGGGTTCGATGACGGTTTGGATGTACCGTGCACTATTCAGTGTCCCCTCGACGATCACCAGAGGTGTACGGCCAGTGTAGGAGATCGCTCCCCACACCATGATGCCGGGTGTTGGCCCTGTGTGCCTCGGTCGCATGCAGTCCTGATTGTGGCGCTCACCTGCACGGCGCCAAACACGCATACGACCATCATTGGCACCAAGGCAGAAGCGACTGTCATCGCTGAAGACGACACGTCTCCATTCGTCCCTCCATTCACGCCTGTCGCGACACCACTGGAGGCGGGCTGCACGATGTTGGGGCGTGAGTGGAAGACGGCCTAACGGTGTGCGGGACCGTAGCCCAGCTTCATGGAGACGGCTGCGAATGGTCCTCGCCGATACCCCAGGAGCAATAGTGTCCCTAATTTGCTGGGAAGTGGCGGTGCTGTCCCCTACGGCACTGCGTAGGATCCTACGGTCTTGTCGTGCATCCGTGCGTCGCTGCGGTCCGGTCCCAGGTCGACGGGCACGTGCACCTTCCGCCGACCACTGGCGACAACATCGATGTACTGTGGAGACCTCACGCCCCACGTGTTGAGCAATTCGGCGGTACGTCCACCCGGCCTCCCGCATGCCCACTATACGCCCTCGCTCAAAGTCTGTCAACTGCACATACGGTTCACGTCCACGCTGTCGCGGCATGCTACCAGTGTTAAAGACTGTGATGGAGCTCCGTATGCCACGGCAAACTGGCTGACACTGACGGCGGCGGTGCACAAATGCTGCGCAGCTAGCGCCATTCGACGGCCAACACCGCGGTTCCTGGTGTGTCCGCTGTGCCGTGCGTGTGATCATTGCTTGTACAGCCCTCTCGTAGTGTCCGGAGCAAGTATGGTGGGTCTGACACACCGGTGTCAATGTGTTCTTTTTTCCATTTCCAGGAGTGTATATTCTGACGATCCCAGTGAGCTACTAGATCGGCTACAACCGCTCATGGCATAGCTCCCACTGGTAATACAGCTCATTCGAATGAGTTTGTCTCAATAATTTCTGAGCTTAGAAACATAGTTCGAGAACTGCTCGGCGGGACGTTGTGGCCGAGCGGTTCTAGGAATTTCAGTCCGGAACCGCGCGACCACTACGGTCGCAGGTACGAATCCTGCCTCGGGCATGGATGTGTGCGACGTCCTTAAGTTAGTTAGGTATAAACAGTTCTAAGTCTAGGAGACTGATGACCTCAGATGTTATGTCCCATTGTGCTTAGAGCCATTTGAACCATTTTGAGAACAGCTGAAATCAGCGTGCAAAAAATACCTTCGAAGATATGTTGGGTTTGGACGACCTGTGGCAGCCGGATCTTGTCGAAGTGAGGTCATATTCACGTGTGAATAAATGATTAAAATACGAAGGTTGGAACTTTAATAGTGGCAGCTATTTATTTACAGCTCATGCAAAGTAGATAAGTGTTTCAAAGTTTTCCTGACCTTCAAAGTAGTCACCAGCAATGTGTATAACCCATTGCCAGCGATGTGGAAGTCGTAGGATTCTCCTAGCAGTGCCAATTGTATTGACAGTTTGAGCGGCGCGGTCTATTGCCCGACGAATTTGTAGCAAGTCTGAAGCGAATGCCGTGAAGTGTATCCTTCAGTTTAGAAATCGAGTTTAACTAATTAGGGCTTAAGTCAGGGGAGTGCAGTAGGTGGTATAGCACTTAGCAGCTCCAACAGTCAAACAAATCAGTAACAGCTTGCACTATACATGCTTGACCATTGTCCTGCAAAATGACGGTCAGGTCCTGCAGAAAGTGTCATAACTTGTAAATCTCTTGATTGTTGAACTCCTTACTTCTCACTAGAAGTCTTCAGGCTGTTAATGCTTTGAGTTTGATCGCTCTAATAACAATAATGTTGTATGGTAGCCCTCGGTTATTAGGTTGATGTATATGTTCGCAGCTTTTATATTCTGCTTGATGGTATTCTGGTTGCTATGGGTTTATTTATTGATCGCCATCATTTATTTTCAGTTCAGTGTTGCTGTTTGAGTTTACATGTTTTCATTTCGTTATTTGGAGTTAGTGAATGGAGCTGTGAACGCTAGAAAATGAAGTACCAAGTGGAGAAAGCGGAACATTTCCGACATATTCTCTTGTTTGAGTTCAGCAGAAGGATGACAACAGCGGAACCAGCCTTAACCATTTGCGCCGTGGATGGGGATAATGCCATTGAACAAGGAGCTCCGTTTTGACATTAGTGACTCCGAACCTTCGGAATTTGACAATGATCATTTAAACGCAGTAGTCCTAAATGATCTACGTCGGTGTATGCGAGAACTGGCAAATGTGATGAACTGTCATCATTCAACCATCGTGCGACATTTGCATGCAATGGGGAAGATTCAAAAGTCGGGAGTATGGGTACTGCATGCTCTAAGCCAAAATCACAAAGCTCAGCTGGTGATCAATGTCCATCTCTGCGTGGTCGTCATCAATTGTCTCATGAACAACATCGACCATTGCCATCCTCAATCATTACTGGTGACGATAAATGGTGTCTTTATGTTAACACAAGGAAAGGAAAGGACCGGTTGAGCCCACACAAAGCAGCAATTCCCTGCACAAAGACATGCGCGCATCCTCAAAAGATAATGTTATGCATCTAGTGGAACAGCGAGGATGTGGTGTACTGCGATTTGCTTCCCGAGGTGTAGCAATCACTGATGACATTTACCACCAACAGCTGAGACGTCTTGCAGACGCAGTCCCACAACAACGATCTTGAAGACTGCGAGAAGTGATGCTACTCCACGACTCTGCTAAGCTGACAAAAGACACTATGCAGCAGTTGGGTTGTGAAGTTATTCCACACCCACCTTACACACTTAATCTTGCTGCCTCACGTTTTCACCTTTTCCGATCTTTGTCGAACAATCTCCAAACAACTTCCTTCCTGGATGAAAATGCGCTCCAAACATAACTCGACGTGTTCATCGCCTCAGAATCACGTGATTTCTACAGTCGCGGGGTCCAAACTTTATCCCAGTGCTGCCAGACTGTTGTAAATAGTGAAGAACAATATAGTAATATCGATAACTTCATAACCAATATTGGAGTCTTACATAATTAAAAATAATTTAGTTTCATGACTGAAAAACAATCAACCTCTTTTGGTTTTACCGCTCAAGTGGTAACTACCATCAGGTTACGAACTGTATTATACTAAACAACACAAATTGTGACGTGACGCAACTTTTAACAATACAGAAATCTCTTCAATGCACCACGCCGTTACGTAGCAATAGTTAGAGACGAGTCGAATGGCGAGCAATACGAATGTTTCTGTCCCCATCTGCAAAAGCATGAACTGCAGTTAGAGCGCAGAGCAACGATAGCTGTTAGAAGGTAAGCCAACAATAAGAATCTTATTTCTGCTAGTCCTTGACACAAAAAACGCAAACGTCAAATCGATTGCACTTTTCTGCAGATGCAAAACATCAGTTCTCGCAGACATGAATATGGAGCTCCTCCACACAGCAGTTTTAAACAGGATAATTTAATTTTGCTAACCAGTAATCCAGACTATTTACCACTTTTTGTCTGAAGCAGTTTGCCCTGGAGAAACATTAATTTTATAAATCTTGTAAGTAAGGGAATTTCGTAATACTAAATGTTACACGCTACCATTGAAGTTTCCGTATTTCCAAAAATGGTTGCCTATCGAAGTCGGTGGGTCCAAACGATACATATCGAATGTGCGATCGTAAATCGATCATGCGACTCAGGTGGCGGGCGTTGTAATCAATGATTTGTGATCGTCATTTTTATCTGTTTTCCGTCATTCCCTTACTTGTCTAAATTATATACCTCCGCGAATTATTTGTGAGTTGCCAGGGAAAGCCAAACGGTTTAGGTCGTTAGTGAGTAGGATGTCTGGTGTTCTTGACGTTTCTTCGGCAGATTCTCTCACATCGAAGGATCTAATTCCATGTTTATAAAGCATAGAAAATGGTTCGACTTTTTGTCGCAAATATGAAGTACTACTGGACGAGGAAAGAAGGGACTGTGTAGACTGTGGTGCTGCTTAGTGTAAGAACAGTTTCGATGCTGAAATAGCGTTACAATTTCATTCCGGACAGGGCGGAAAACGAACGAGTATCAGGAAGAATACATGGTTCGACTCTTCCAAATTATCCATCCAGACCACCGTGATGGTCTTCCACTTGGCGACAACACCGACGACGAGTAAGGTAAGTCGTCTCCTTTGCAATTTGGCCTACAAGTATTTTTGTAACGCTCTTATTTTGTCGTTGCTATAGTGACCAACCTAAACATATTCATAACGCCCGCCACCAGAGTCGCATGATCGATTTACGATCGCACGTTCGGTGTGTATCGTTTCGACCCACCGACTTCGATAGGCAATCATTTTTGGAAATTACCAGTGTCACAATTGCTGGACTGAATAAAATAGAAGAAGTAGACGAATCTCATATTCCTAGAAGAAAAAACAAGAGCGGACGACTTTCTAAAAGTGAAGTAGATCATATTTAGGTTTTCGATGGTATAGAAATAGAGTCCAGCAAGTGTTTCATTGTGAAAATATTGTCCTGAGACAAGGTGACTTTAGTGGGTCTCATAAAATACTTCATACTGCCTGGAACAAAAGTCGTACCAGACTCTGAAAGCTGAAGGGTTCGACAACGAATTCGTGAACCACACTGTGGAGTTCGTCTCTTTGGGTGACGCCAGTGTCCACACTAAGGATATAGAACGGCTGTGGAAGTCTGTCTAGTCTACCATAAAAGTACGTCCAGGACAGAGGGGCGAACTGTACTTCTTCCAGTACCTGTATTTCCACAACTTGCGTTTGCAAGTCGACGCATGTGACACTCTGCCGAAATTCCTGCGCGATATTCGCAGAGTTTACCCCGGCTGCCGGAAAAAAAGGAATTGCCCCTGTACCTTATACATCACACGAACTGTCACAAGACGATAACACAGACGACGAAAAGGCAAGTCGTCTCCTTTGAATTTACATGTGCTTCTCTAACGCTTTTACTTTGTCGTTGCTGTAGTGACAACTTCAAACATACTAATAACGCGCGCCACGAGACTTCCGCAGTCGATTTACTATCGTGCGTTCGATATATATCGTTTGGAGCCCTCCAACTTCGATAGGCAATCATTCTTGGAAATTACCGAAGATGCCATCTCAAATATAGACAATGCTCAACAAGATTAATACATCACTATGGTGTCCTGAAACACACATTCATGCACATATCGTGAGAAATTACTTATATAATTTCGAATGCGTTACAGACGGAAATCATGCATTAAACTACATTTTTTGTCAGAACACTAATCATAGGTGACTTATCAGTGGAATGAAATTCCATTTGAAAATGTCATCTCAGCTTATCGTCTTTGCGTCAGGCTGTTCTTATCCTCCCCTGTGCATTCGTTTCCTTGGATTCTCGTCTCTGTAGTACTCACATGGTAGAGGTCGCTGGAATTCGAGCTGCTAATATGTTATTTTTTCTCGTTGCCAACTTCGTCAGTTAAACCAGACTGTGCGGCATGGGCTTCACGCTGTGGATTTCATTCCTAAATGCCGTGTCTCTTTATGATGATACGTAATTTATAGCACTATAGTTCACATGTGACGTCTTGGTCATTGTGTATCCCCTCACCTAACATAAGTAGTTCCGCTGGCGGCGAGCTCATTTAGGTTGCTTCGTGATGCCACAGTGACGCCAATTCGCTGTGGTCAGTATTTCTTCCAGCGTGTCGCAGTGCACTTGAGCTGACGGGGTGGCGGAGTACTCGGAAAATGGTCTCATACTGATTGCTGTGATTTTTGTAAGAAGAAGAGGCAAAACGAGCGAAAAAATGGAAGCGGGTTCATCAGGCGTGGATATACAGAGCAAAAGAAGGGGAATTTGCTACTACGTACTGTGAATTGACGGTCGATTGATCAAAGCTATATGAATATTTCAGAATGTTAGAAAATTCATTCAGCTTACTATTGAACAAGTTAGAAATTTATCTGAAAAAGCTAAGCATACGCTGGAGAAAAGCCATCACACCAAAGAACAGCTCACCATTTGCTTAATGTTAGTTCGTCTATAATATAATTAACATACAAGTTGACAGTTTATTAGTCATTAAATATATGGAACTAACATTCATCATTATTGGCTTCTGTTGTATAGCCTTGAGTGTTTGTTTCATTGATACTAATTCATTATTGCTAAGACTACATGTGAAATTTTTGTTTCTTATATCCTTTACCTTTCTTCCGACATTTGGCCGCTGGAGATATGCTAAACACTATTTCATTTAGCTATCACATGAGGGGCAGTACACTTCACAAGATTGTACGAGAAACCCGCAAGATAAATTACAGACAATGTGATGGGCGAATTGATGCCTACTCCAACAGAGCAAATGTGGAAGAACATCACTAAAGATATTTATGAAACGTAGAATTTTCACAGCTGCATAGGAGCTTTGGATGAGAAACACGTTATTTTTCAGCCTCCTTCGAAAACTGGATCAAAAATGGTTCAAATGGCTCGGAGCACTATGGGACTCAACTGCTGAGGTCATCAGTCCCCTAGAACAGAACTACTTAAACCTACCTAACCTAAGGGCATCACACACATCCATGCCCGAAGCAGGATTCGAACCTGCGACCGTAGCAGTCGCGCAGTTCCAGACTAGTGCCTAGAGCCGCTCAGCCATTCCGGCCGGCAAAACTGGATCACTATTATGTAACTGAGAAAGACATTCTCTATAATTTTGTTGACTCTTGTAGAAGCTCAATGTAACTTAATTGCTGCTGGGAAGAACAGTGATTTAGGGAGAGGAGGGGCGGGGGCGAGAGGCCTGATTCATATTTTGGTAAAGTGCTTCAATAAGGTGCCTTTAATGCACCAGCAAATTCTACCATACCAAAAGCTGATACTCAAGTTCCAACGTTTTTGTAGCTGATGAAGCATTTACTCTTTAAACGTACTAAATGTGACCATATTCAGAGTATAATCTGAAAAATCGTAAGCGTAACTTCAACTCTCGTTTGAGTTGTGCCAGGAGGACATCAGAAAACAGTTTTGCCATATTGCTTCAAATATAAAGACTTTACAATAGGCGGATTGAAGTCACTCCAAATTTTATTAAAAGATACAGTAGAACTTCATTTAATTACATCATTCAGCAAGTGCATATGAGCAGATCACACATTACAAAATTGACATCCAGGAGGGATCACAACGACAGACCCATTTCGTGTAACAGAAATATTCACTGGGTCTCTGCTCGGTTATCAAACATCTACACATAAGAAAATGTAGTAGCTACATCCAACACTCTCAAAACAGTAATCTTTTGTCTAACTTGCTTGTATTCTTTCATGTAAACTTATAAATATACACACATTTAATTATTAGTTGTTTTTATTTACCCTCCTATTTCATTCCAGACTGTGTTCTTGAGCTCTGTGTTAATGATTGCTCAGATTTTGGACATAATATAATGAAATGAACATACACACTTTATTGGAAATTAAATATCTGAAATGAACAAACGTCCATCACTGCCAATCAAAACATGCGTATAACAAATCAAATACCAGTATATGTTACATAAGTAAGAGTATGCAAGCAGTCAGCCTCTGGTCTATGTGTTAGTTTATGCGAGTGCAAAGCATGTTGAGAACAGATTCATTTAGACATGAAAGTGAAATGCAACTCAAAGCTGAAGATGCAACTAAATGTGAAACTGTCTTTCAGCTTCATTTTCATCTGGTGGGAGTATGAAAATGCTGTTGCAATGAATAGGTGAACAAAGCGGCCGGTTGGTCCCAATCAGTAGAAGATGGTGTTTGTAATTCATTCACTGTAGCAGACTGGTGATAGATATCTTCAAATTGTTACGGTTAAGGGTTTGGAGAAGTTGATTGTTGGCTTTGAGCAGCAGATGTTGTCTTGTGATATCCACTCCCTGAGGTAGAGAGCTGAGAGCTACCGACAGGAGAAGGTAGTTCAGAGTACATTGGTACACAATAATTCAACAAGCGAGACACCACCGGAATTTGCTGGTGATCCATAAGCATTTTGAACTCATATTTTTGAATAGCAGGATATATATCTGCTTTGGTTTAATTCTAGTAATGTGGCAGTCATTTTTTCAAAGCTGGAACAATTCCAGATAGAAAAGCGCCTATGGGGTGTAGAGATGGCTATGAAGGGCAGCCACACTTTCTTTCTCTATAATGAGATAAGTAGTAGCGTCAGGAAAGGGTGGCAGTCTGTTGTGTTTTCCGGTGAAAGGTGGTTCTGCCTCAGCGCCAGTGATGGTTGTGTGTTGGTAGGAGAAGCCCAGATGAGCTTGTGCTGATAACTAGGTACATTGGACCTATGCCTGGAGTTATGGTCTGGGATGCCATTTTGTATGACAGCAGGAGTAGGCCTACTCTCGTGGTTATCCTGTGCACTCTGACTTTAGATTTGTACGTCAGTCTGGTGATTCGACCTGTTGTGCTGCCATTCATAAACATCATTCAAAAGGGTGTTTTCTGACAGGACAATGCTCGCCCACATACCACTGTTGGAACCCAACATACTCTACAGTGTCGACATGTTGCCTTGGCCTCATCAGCGACCATTACTGTCTCCAGTCTAGCACATATGGGACATCATCAGACAACAACTGCAGTCTAATCAACAAACAACAACCGGTCTGTATTGACTGACCAAGTGCAACAGGCATGGTGCCCCATCCCACAAACCAATCTTTGGCGCCTGTACAATGCAATACATGCGAGTACGTATTCATGAGCTTTCATCGCTCTACATTAATTATTTTTTGGTGCTGGAAGTTTTTTCCATCAATGTGTTTCTGTTGTTGTCTATTATTATCATATGCACCTTCCTTGCCATTTAAAAAATTTTTATGTCTCTAACGGTTCGCCCATTCTTATACTTCACTCAACTTTCTAATATATGAATATTTTTGTAAGTGCAACTGCTTTTACTTCGAAAGTGAATGTGTTGAAGTTTTAGTGACAGTTGTGGAATTGGTTTCATCTAAATTGGGAATAGTTTTACACTTTTGATGATATATTATCAGGTCTGTGCAGTTTATTCTCAAGTATAGGTGTGATGGCTTATCTACGAGGTGTGTTTTTCAGGTAAGTACCGTTTTGAAATTTAAAAAAAAAACGTGCTAAGATATCTCAATAATTTTATTTTTACATGAAAACCTGAACCTTAATCTACACACTGACACCATTACAGTTTGATTCTTCCTTGTACTGAGTGTTTAAGATGCCTCCGATAATTGTGAGTCCCGCCGACTGTGAAGTACGGGCTGTTATAAGATTTCTTAGTGCTAAAGGCCTAAAAGCGATCAATATTCACTGTGAGATCTGTGCAGTTTGCAGAGAAAACATTATGAGTGATGGAATGGTAAGAAAGTGGGTGAGAGCATTTAAAGATGGCCACACAAATGTTCATGATGAACAACGGAGTGGGTGTCCTCCGGTCGTTAATGAAAGTTTGGTGCAGGAAGTGGACAATAAGGTGAGAGAAAACAGATGCTTTATGATTCCTCCTTGCAGGATGACTTTCCTTATGTTTCTCATAGTGTTTTGTAGGGCATTGTGACCGAGAACTTGAATTACCGAAAATTGTGTACACGTTGTTTACCAAAAATGTTGACGAATGTGCACAAAACCTAACGTTTAGACAGTGCATTGACTTTCCTTGAGCAGTACCACAACGACAGTGATAATTTCTTAAGCCAAATTGTTACAGGCAATGAAACATGGTTAGCCTACGTCACACCAGAATCAAAGCAACAGTCCATGGAAGTTGAGCAAGGGGAACCTTTTGCTGCAAGGCAATGCCCGTCTGCATGTGGCTGATCAGACCAAAGACCTCATCACATCTTTTCGATGGGAAACTCTAGATCATCCTCCATACAGCCCTGATCTTGAGCCCAGTAGACTACCATCTGTTCCTGCACTTGAAGAAACAGCTGGGCCGTCAGCATCTTCAAGACAATGATGAAGTCAAAACAGTGGTGATGCAGTGGTTAACAAATCAGGCGGCAGACTTCTATGAGGAGGGTATTCAAAAACTGCTACAATGTTATGACAAGTGCCTCAATATTGACAGAAATTATGTAGAAAAGTAGATTAAGGTACAGGCTTACTAACCTTCAAGCAGCAACTAATGCAGAAACCTCACCTATCAACCATCCAGCAAAAATCCCACAATAGACTAAAACTGCTAACTGGCTGAACATAGAAACTATACCCCTCCACTGTCCTTCACATGTATAAATTCCTAATCTGCCCATCCTCTGCTATGCAAATGTTGCATGGATATCTGCCCCTCCCAAGTTCTATAAGTCCCTCCAGATCCTCCAAAGCCATGCACCCAACTTCATTTTCTACATCGATTTACCTTCACCCACAAGGATCCTTTACCAGCTTGTCACATTCAAGCCTCTCCTCACTCACATTGAATACCTCCAGTAATCCTCTTGTTCTCCCCACCCCCCATCCAACTTTCCAATCCTCATATGCTGCCATGCCTTAACCAAGATATCCTACCAATCCTCCACTTACTCGCCCTCCACATACTTTCCCAATGGAACTCCATCCATCTCCTCCTTCCAGGTCATGAAATCTGCCCCCATATTTACCCATCTTACCAGCTATAGGTCTACTCTACCCAGTCCACCTTATCAGGGCTTTCTCTCCATCACCTCCCCACATTTCCTTATCCCCTTTCTTCCCCATATGTCTTTCAGTCCCCACCCTTCCTTTCCCAACTACAAGTAGTGCCACTAATTCCCCCATCTAGTTAACCCCCTCTTCTGTCTCAATAGCCACTCCTACCCCATCACTGCAATGCACGTCCTCCATCCTTATACCACCAGATACCTACCTGCTTTACCACCCAAAGTTTTCCCCTTGAACAACTGACTTCCTTTCCCATGGCAGATCCTTCCAACTTTTAATAACAGTAAAGTATTTCATTCAATGTCAAAGTTTTGACAACATGTTTTAAATGTGCACTTATTGTGTTTCATTTTGTTGTTGTTGTTGTGGTCTTCAGTCCTGAGACTCCATGATACTCTTATCCTGTGCAAGCCTCTTCATCTCCCAGTACCCACTGCAACCTACATCCTCCTGAATCTGCGTAGTCTCTTGGTCTCCCTCTACGATTTTTACCCTCCACGCTGCCCTCCAATACTAAATTAGTGATCCCTTGATGCCTCAGAACATGTCCTATCAATCGATCCCTTCTTCTGGTCAAGTTGCGCCACAAACTTCTCTTCTCCCCAATCCTATTCAATACTTCCTCATTAGTTATGTGATCTACCCATCTGATCTTCAGCATTCTTCTGTAGCACCACATTTCGAAAGCTTCTATTCTCTTCTTGTCCAAACTATTTATCGTGCATGTTTCACTTCCATACATGGCTACACTCCATACAAATACTTCCAGAAATGTCTTCCTGACACTTAAATCTATACTCAATGTTAACAAATTTCTCTTCTTCAGAAATGCTTTCCTTGCCATTGCCAGTCTACATTTTATATCCTCTCTACTTCAACCATCATCAGTTATTTTGCTCCCCAAACAGCAAAACTCCTTCACTACTTTAAGTGTCTCATTTCCTAATCTAATTCCCTCAGCATCACCCGACTTAATTCGACTACATTCCATTATCCTTGTTTTGCTTTTGTTGATGTTCATCTTATACCCTTCTTTCAAGACACTGTCTATTCCATTCAACTGCTCTACCAAGTCCTTTGCTGCCTCTGACAGAATTACAATGTCATCGGCGAACCTCAAAGTTTTTATTTCTTCTCCATGGACTTTAATACCTACTCTGAAATATTGTTTTGTTTCCTTTACAGCTTGCTCAATATACAGATTGAATAACATTGGGGATAGGCTACAACCCTGTCTCACTCCCTTCCCAACCACTGCCTCCCTTTCGTGCCCCTTGACTCTTATAACTGCCATCTGGTTTCTACACAAATTGTAAATAGACTATCACTCCCTATATTTAACCCCTGCCACCTTCAGAATTTGAAAGAGAGTATTCCAGTCAACATTGTCAAAAGCTTTCTCTAAGTCTACAAATGCTAGAAACGTAGGTTTGCCTTTCCTTAATCTTGTTTCTAAGATAAGCCGTAGGGTCAGTATTGCCTCACGTGTTCCAACATTTCTACGGAATCCAAACTGATCTTCCCCGAGGTTGGCTTCTACTAGTTTTTCCATTCGTCTGTAAAGAATTCGCGTTAGTATTTTGCAGCTGCGACTTATTAAACTGATAGTTTGGTAATTTTCACATCTGTCAACACCTGCTTTCTTTAGGATTGGAATTATTATAGTCTTCTTGAAGTCTGAGGGTATTTCACCTGTCTCATACATCTTGCTCACCAGATGGTAGAGTTTTGTCAGGACTGGCTCGCCCAAGGCCGTCAGTAGTTCCAATGGTATGTTGTCTACTCCTGGGGCCTTGTTTCGACTCTGGTCTTTCAGTGCTCTGTCAAACTCTTCAAGCAGTATCATATCTCTCATTTCATCTTCATCTACATCCTCTTCCATTTCCATAATATTGTCCTCATGTACATCGCCCTTGTATAGACCCTCTATATACTCCTTCCACCTTTCTGCTTTCCCTTCTTTGCTTAGAACTGGGTTTCCATCTGAGCTCTTGATGCTCATACAAGTGGTTCTCTTATCTCGAAAGGTCTCTTTAATTTTCCTGTAGGCAGTATCTATCTTACCCCTAGTGAGATAAGCCTCTACATCCTTACATTTGTCCTCTAGGCATCCCTGCTTAGCCATTTTGCACTTCCTGTCGATCACATTTTTGAGACGCCTGTATTCCTTTTTGCCTGCTTCATTAACTGCATTTTTATATTTTCTCCTTTCATCAATTAAATTCAATATTTCTTCAGTTACCCAAGGATTTCTACTATCCCTCATGTTTTTACCTACTTTATCCTCTTCTGCCTTCACTACTTCATCCCTCAAAGCTACCCATTCTTCTTCTACTGTATTTCTTTCCCCCATTCCTGTAATTTGCTCCCTTATGCCCTTCCTGAAACTCTGTACAACCTCTGGTTTAGTCAGTTTATCCAGGTCCCATCTCCTTAAATTTCCATCTTTTTGCAGTTTCTTCAGTTTTAATCTACAGGTCATAAACAATAGATTGTGGTCAGAGTCCACATCTTCCCCTGGAAATGTCTTACAATTTAAAACCTGGTTCCTAAATCTCTGTCTTACCATTATATAATCCATCTGATACCTTCTAGTATCTCCAGGCTTCTTCCATGTATACAGCCTTCTTTTATGATTCTTGAACCAAGTGTTACCTATGGTTAAGTTGTGCTCTGTGCAAAATTCTACCAGGCAGATTCCTCTTTCATTTCTTTGCCCCAGTCGATATTCACCTACTATGTTTCCTTCTCTCCCTTTTCCTGCTACCAAATTCCAGTCACCCATGACTATTAAATTTTCGTCACCGTTCACTATCTGATCAATTTCTTTTATTTGATCATATATTTCTTCAATTTCTTCGTCATCTGCAGAGCTAGTTGGCATATAAACTTGTACTACTGTAGTAGGTGTGGGCTTCGTATCTATCTTGGCCACAATAATGCTTTCACTATGCTGTTTGTAGTAGCTTACCCGCATTCCTTTTTTCCTATTCATTATTAAACCTACTCCTGCATTACCCCTATTTGATTTTGTGTTTATAACCCATGCCCTCAGGAAAAATTACAGCCGTAGTTTCCCCTTGCTTTCAGCCGTTCGCAGTACCAGCACAGCAAGGCCATTTTGGTTATTGTTACAAGGCCAGATCAGTCAATCATTCAGACTGTTGCCCCTGCAACCACTGAAAAGGCTTCTGCCCCTCCTCAGGAACCACATGTTTGTCTGGCCTCTCAACAGATACCCCTCCATTGTGGTACGGCTATCTGTATCGCTGAGGCACGCAAGCCTCCCCACCAATGGCAAGGTCCATGGTTCATGGGGGGGGGGGGGTTTCATTTTACCTTTTATTATTAATGTTTTTAAGTAACAGTACAAAAATTTATCCATTCCATATCTCAAAGCTTCCACTTTCTTTTTCAACTTTAAAAAGTTTTAAATTCAGTGTGTACAATATATCTCCACAATCTGTTTTTTCAGCTAATTTACTTCTTTATTGTCCATTGGCTGAAGAGTGCATAGTTCGTACCGCTGACCGCTTGCCCCTCCCCTCCCACCCATATGTGACATAGGGGGATGAAATAACAATAAATAAAAATAACTTACACTGGTACCCTCTGAAATATTGTTAACTGAAAGGTTCTGGGATTCTAGTTAGCTCAAGATTTGATGGAGCATTTGGTAGTATGTATTTTTTACTGTTTTTACAACTGTTACCGAAAAATAACTTAACCATGATAACTGATATCAGAAACTGTCAGTTCCTTACTACAGGCTTAGGGCAGGGATAGTCAGCCTTTCTCACCTGTGGCCCACTTGGTTCCACAGAAATTGTGATTTATAAAGCAGAGACGTAACTTGACTACATAAAATTTATAAAGCAAGTTAAAGCTTACAATATTAAATACTACCAAATTTTTATGTCAAAATGTTATGAAAAACTAATGAAAATATTTTTAAACCCTTACCATCTATCATCCATGGTTAAACCAAGTTGATTAGAGTGGCTGGTAGATCCACAGTCGGCAGGGCACACATAGGGCGACGAGTGGTGATGCTGGTGTTCCACAAAGGTGCTTTAACATATATATACACTTCTGGAAATTGAAATAAGAACACCGTGAATTCATTGTCCCAGGAAGGGGAAACTTTATTGACACATTCCTGGGGTCAGATACATCACATGATCACACTGACAGAACCACAGGCACATAGACACAGGCAACAGAGCATGCACAATGTCGACACTAGTACAGTGTATATCCACCTTTCGCAGCAATGCAGGCTGCTATTCTCCCATGGAGACGATCGTAGAGATGCTGGATGTAGTACTGTGGAACGGCTTGCCATGCCATTTCCACCTGGCGCCTCAGCTGGACCAGTGTTCGTGCTGGATGTGCAGACCGCGTGAGACGACGCTTCATCCAGTCCCAAACATGCTCAATGGGGGACAGATCCGGAGATCTTGCTGGCCAGGGTAGTTGACTTACACCTTCTAGAGCACGTTGGGTGGCACGGGATACGTGCGGACGTGCATTGTCCTGTTGGAACAGCAAGTTCCCTTGCCGGTCTAGGAATGGTAGAACGATGGGTTCGATGACGGTTTGGATGTACCGTGCACTATTCAGTGTCCCCTCGACGATCACCAGAGGTGTACGGCCCGTGTAGGAGATCGCTCCCCACACCATGATGCCGGGTGTTGGCCCTGTGTGCCTTGGTCGTATGCAGTCCTGATTGTGGCGCTCACCTGCACGGCGCCAAACACGCATACGACCATCATTGGCACCAAGGCAGAAGCGACTCTCATCGCTGAAGACGACACACGTCTCCATTCGTCCCGCCATTCACGCCTGTCGCGACACCACTGGAGGCGGGCTGCACGATGTTGGGGCGTGAGCGGAAGACGGCCTAACGGTGTGCGGGACCGTAGCCCAGCTTCATGGAGACGGTTGCAAATGGTCCTCGCCGATACCCCAGGAGCAACAGTGTCCCTAATTTGCTGGGAAGTGGCGGTGCGGTCCCCTACGGCACTGCGTAGGATCCTACGGTCTTGGCGTGCATCCGTGCGTCGCTGCGGTCCAGTCCCAGGTCGACGGGCACGTGCACCTTCCGCCGACCACTGGCGGCAACATCGATGTACTGTGGAGATCTCTCGCCCCACGTGTTGAGCAATTTGGTGGTACGTCCACCCGGCCTCCCGCATGCCCACTATACGCCCTCGCTCAAAGTCCGTCAACTGCACATACGGTTCACATCCACGCTGTCGCGCATGCTACCAATGTTAAAGACGGCGATGGAGCTCCGTATGCCACGGCAAACTGGCTGACACTGACGGCGGCGGTGCACAAATGCTGCACAGCTAGCGCCATTCGACGGCCAACACCGTGGTTCCTGGTGCGTCCGCTGTGCCGTGCATGTGATCATTGCTTGTACAGCCCTCTCGCAGTGTCCGGAGCAAGTATGGTGGGTCTGACACAGCGATGTCAATGTAATCTTTTTTCCATTTCCAGGAGTGTATATAAACAAAGATTATATATATTTTTCCCTCGTGTAATGTTTCCCTCTATTATATATACTAACAGTTCTATGGCGATTTACTGTCACCTCTGCTTTGGGCATTATCTAAAAAGACTTCCACTGAAAATGCAACAAAAGCAGTGATTTCTTTTCACCTGGGTTTTTAATACTTAACTGTAAGTTTCAGAGAAGTCTCATGAGTGGCGAATTTTGAATAAAATCTGCACTGGTGCACTGAAGTATCAAAACTACTAGCCGTATAATAAGTGAGATTATAAAGACATTTCTCTTGTTACTACAAAAAAATTTGCTTCTTTTTCTAAAAAAAAAAATAGCAGAATTTACACAATGTCAGCTCACTAACATGTTGTGCAGATGCAATTGTGAGGGGATTCTGAAAACGCAGTTTATTAAATGAGGAATTGAAGAAAAGTAATGTAAATAGCTTACAAAAAAAGTACAGCTTACGAGATGAAGGCAGAGCTCACCATCTGCAGCATCGTTGACAGAACTGACTGCGGACCTTTGCTGCAGAGCCGGGTGGAGGGTCTGAATCAGAGGCTCAGACGGTTTTGCGACCGTATTGGCTGCAGATTCCTTGACTTGCGCCATAGGGTGGTGGGGTTTCGGGTTCCGCTGAATAGGTCAGGAGTTCACTACACTCAGCTGGCGGCTACACGGGTAGCGGAGGCTGTGTGGCGTGGACTGGGCGGTTTTTTAGGTTAGAAGGCCTCGAGAAAGTGCGGGATGGGCTGCAATGTCAAAGGGTGCTTGGCAATTACAGGACGTGCTTAGATCAAGGAACAGTCGGAATTTTAGTTGTAAATTGTTGTAGTTGCGCTGGAAAAGTCCCTGAGCTTCAAGCGCTAATAGAAAGCACAGAAGCTGATATCGTTATAGGTACAGAAAGCTGGCTAAAGCCTGAAATAAGTTCTGCAGAAATTTTTACGAAGTCTCAGACGGTGTTCAGAAAAGATAGATTAGGCAGAATTGGTGGTGGAGTGTTTGTGTCTGTCAGTAGTGGTTTATCTTGTAGTGAAGTCGAAGTAGATACTCCGTGCGAATTGGTGTGGGTGGAGGTTATACTTAACAGCCGAATTAAGTTAATAATTGGCTCCTTCTACCGACCCCCAGACTCCGATGATACAGTTGCAGAACAGTTCAGAGAAAGTTTGAGTCTCGTAACAAATAAATACCCCACTCATACGGTTATAGTTGGTGGGGACTTCAACCTACCCTCAGTATGTTGGCAAAAATACTTGTTCAAAACCGGTGGTAGGCAGAAAACGTCTTCCGAGATTGTCCTAAATGCATTCTCCGAAAATTATTTCGAGCAGTTAGTCCACGAACCCACGCGAATTGTAAATGGTTGCGAAAACACACTTGATCTCTTGGCCACAAACAATCCAGAGCTGATAGAGAGCATCATGACTGATACAGGGATTAGTGATCACAAGGTCATTGTAGCTAGGCTCAATACCATTTCTTCCAAACCCATCAGAAACAAACGCAAAATAATTTTATTTAAAAAAGCGAATAAAGTGCCACTAGAAGCCTTCCTAAAAGACAATTTCCATTCCTTCCGAACTCACTATGCGAATGTAGACGAGATGTGGCTCAAATTCAAAGATATAGTAGCAACAGCAATTGAGAGATCCATACCTCATAAATTGGTAAGAGATGGAACGGATCCCTCGTGGTACACAAAAAAGGTCCGAACGCTGTTGCAGAGGCAACGGAAAAAGCATGTGAAGTTCAGAAGAACGCGAAATCCCGAAGATGGGCTAAAATTTACAGATGCGCGAAATTTGGCACGTACTTCGATGCGAAATGCCTTTAATAGGTTCCACAACGAAACATTGTCTCGAAATTTGGTAGAAAATCCGAAGAAATTCTGGTCGTATGTAAAGTACACAAGCGGCAAGACGCAGTCAATACCTTCGCTGCGCAGTGCCGATGGTACTGTTATCGACGACTGTGCCGCTAAAGCGGAGTTATTGAACGCAGTTTTGCGAAATTCCTTCACCAGGGAAGACGAATGGAATATTCCAGAATTTGAAACACGAACATCTGCTAGCATGAGTTTCTTAGAAGTAGATACCTTAGGGGTTGCGAAGCAACTCAAATCGCTTGACACGGGCAAGTCTTCAGGTCCAGATTGTATACCGATTAGGTTCCTTTCAGATTACGCTGATACTATAGCTCCCTACTTAGCACTCATATACAACTGCTCGCTCACCGATAGATCTGTACCTACAGATTGGAAAATTGCGCAGGTCGCACCAGTGTTCAAGAAGGGTAGTAGGAGTAATCCATTTAACTACAGACCTATATCATTGACGTCGGTTTGCAGTAGGGTTTTGGAGCATATACTGTATTCAAACATTATGAACCACCTCGAAGGGAACGATCTATTGACACGTAATCAGCATGGCTTCAGAAAACATCGCTCTTGTGCAACGCAGCTAGCTCTTTATTCGCACGAAGTAATGGCCGCTATCGACGGGGGATCTCAAGTTGATTCCGTATTTCTAGATTTCCAGAAAGCTTTTGACACCGTTCCTCACAAGCGACTTCTAATCAAGTTGCGGAGCTATGGCGTATCGTCTCAGTTGTGTGACTGGATTCATGATTTCCTGTCAGGAAGGTCGCAGTTCATAGTAATAGACGGCAAATCATCGAGTAAAACTGAAGTGATATCAGGTGTTCCCCAGGGAAGCGTCCTGGGACCTCTACTGTTCCTGATCTATATAAATGACCTGGGTGACAATCTGAGCAGTTCTCTTAGACTGTTCGCAGATGATGCTGTAATTTACCGTCTAGTAAGGTCATCCGAAGACCAGTATCAGCTGCAAAGCGATTTAGAAAAGATTGCTGTATGGTGTGTCAGGTGGCAGTTGACGCTAAATAACGAAAAGTGTGAGATGATCCACATGAGTTCCAAAAGAACTCCGTTGGAATTCGATTACTCGATAAATAGTACAATTCTCAAGGCTGTCAATTCAACTAAGTACCTGGGTGTTAAAATTACGAACAACTTCAGTTGGAAGGACCACATAGATAATATTGTCGGGAAGGCGAGCCAAAGGTTGCGTTTCATTGGCAGGACACTTAGCAGATGCAAAAAGTCCACTAAAGAGACAGCTTACACTACACTCGTTCGTCCTCTGTTAGAATATTGCTGCGCGGTGTGGGATCCTTACCAGGTGGGATTGACGGAGGACATCGAAAGGGTGCAAAAAAGGGCAGCTCGTTTTGTATTATCGCGTTATAGGGGAGAGAGTGTGGCAGATATGATACACGAGTTGGGATGGAAGTCATTACAGCATAGACGTTTTTCGTCGCGGCGAGACCTTTTTACGAAATTTCACTCACCAACTTTCTCTTCCGAATGCGAAAATATTTTGTTGAGCCCAACCTACATAGGTAGGAATGATCATCAAAATAAAATAAGAGAAATCAGAGCTCGAACAGAAAGGTTTAGGTGTTCGTTTTTCCCGCTCGCTGTTCGGGAGTGGAATAGTAGAGAGAGAGTATGATTGTGGTTCGATGAACCCTCTGCCAAGCACTTAAATGTGAATTGCAGAGTAGTCATGTAGATGTAGATATGTGTAATGTCTTCCTTATATTGTTCCAACCCCCAGAGCATTTCTCATTTCAACAGCTATCAATGGCCCTTACAAATTTTCGTCAAAAAAGTCTGTATTTAGTGGAATAATAAGGCAGATAATGAAGTTTTGAATAGTAACCATATGTCAAAATACTCTGCTCTTTGTGAGCTATTGTTTGCCAAAATCTCATAAAGATATCTCAAACCATTTATGAAATATGAGGAATGTTGTGTATATTTCATTCTGGCTTTATCAGTTGTGCATGCAGTCGCAAATGAGTGTCCTACATCACATCAATTTTCTCGAGACTGGTGACAGATAGAGACATCCAGCCAAATCTAAAGAAAAAATCAATATATTAGCTAAATTTCACACTCAACAACATGTTATGTAATATGCACAAAATATAATATCATACGAACGTCTATTTTTCATTGCAAAGTTTCTAGAATTTTGCACTGTGTCTTACTTAAATCCAAAAACAACAATAACTATGACCATTAAGGAAATGTTGGGCACATCAGCATGAAGCTGACACACAAAAATGATTTTTTTAACTGATTGAGTAGTTTCTGTAAAATCATTTCAGAACAATTACAAGGTGAGTGCCTTGATTCTGTCATTGCCGGCCGACCGAAAGCGGGCAAATAATGTCCACATCCCCTTCCGAACAAACAAATGAATTCACTCAGCAATTCCGGAAAAAATTGATCACTGCAAATCAGCCACTGTACCCTGCGCAGTCACCACCACTGGTTTACAAGGTGTCACAGGGGAGATGTTTTCTGGTATGTCTTCAGTGCACAACTGTCCGCCCCTGGAAGCTGAGTGGTCAGTGCGACAGAATGTAAATCCAAAGGGTCTGGGTTAGATTCCCGGTTGGGTCAGAGATTTTCTCCGCTCAGGGATTGGGTCTTGTGTTGTCCTAATCATCATTTCATCACTATTGATGCGCAAGTCGCCGAAGTGGCGTCAAATCGAAAGACTTGCACCAGGCGAATGGTCTACCCAATGGGAGGACCTCGTCACACGACATTATTATTATAGTGCACAACTCATACCAATCAGGTGCTATGGTATAATTTTTGTCACAGAAATAACAGTGATTCACGCATGCACATTACAGTGGCTATCATCCTCAAATGCAGTACTTACTTGCAGGGAACATTCAATTAATTAATGTTTTGTTGCATAACACAATTAGTAGAAGAAAAAATACATGCAAAAACATTTAGTAAACTTTTGTGATCATGCCCAATATTGTTCAATGCATTTAAATATGAGTATATTTACTGTTATTAATGAGTTAGTCATCCATCCACACAGACAACACATGACTTCATCAGACAATTACAGTATCACAACTTTGGAGTGACTGAGTGTGGCAGCAACCTCAAACAGAGAACAATTGACATGAAGTGTTCTGAATGGTACTGAATTTAACTATCATTATAGTACCAGCGGGCAAATAATGTCCACCTCGTGGTGTGGGTTCCTGTAGTCATGTCCTAGTTCATGAACCACGGGCAACATATGAGTGGCCAAGTAAGTGGTCCTGACAGTCGGGACACCAGTTACTTTGGAATAAGACTGGGCATCTCGGACATATTCTGAGTCATGGTCGCCTTTGTGTTCTACGGCAAAGACTACAAAATCCACTGGTTAGTCCCTCAACCGTTAGGGGTAATACTCAATGGGACTCGGGGCAAGTAAGGCTAGCAACCGGCTTCCCCGAAACTTTAAATATGATGCTGGCAACAATCAGAGCAAAATGCCTCGGACCTTTGGAGGTGACCAAGTCCCACCTCTAACTGACAAACCAGGGACTTGGCAAACAAATGGTAATGAGATGGGGAGCTATTAATATCAATGGGGGCTACTCTGGGAAGAAGGTAGAGCTGGCAGAGGCTGCAAGTAAGATGGGGCTGGACGTTTTAGCTGTTAGTGACATTTGGGTAAGGGGTGAGAAAGAAGAGGAAGTGGGAGAATACAAGGTCTACCTGTCAGGATTCAAAGCAGGAATAGCACAATGGGGTGTAGGGCTTTACATCAGGAAAGAAATGGAACCCAGCGTAGTTGCAGAAAGGTATGTAAACGAACGACTGATGTGGATAGATTTGACAGTGTCTAGCAAGAAAATTAGGATTGTGTCAGTATATTTGCATTGTGAAGGAACAGATCAAGATAAGATGGATAGTTTTTATGAGGCACTCACTGATGTAGTTGTTAGAGTAAAGGACAAGGTCAGTGTTCTGCTCATGGGTGATTTTAATGCCAGGATTGGAAATCGAACAGAAGGGTATGAAAAGATTATGGGTAAATTTGGAGAGGATATGGAGGCCAACAGGAACGGGAAACAACTCTTGGATTTCTGTGCCAGTATGGGCTTCGTAATCACAAACTCCTTTTTTAAACATAAGAACATTCACCGTTATACTTGGGAAGGCAGGGGAACCAGATCTGTCATTGACTATATAATAACAGATCAGGAACTCAGGAAGGCTGTGAGGGACACACGTGTATTCAGGGGAATCTTTGATGACACTGATAATTATTTAATCTGCAGTGAAACTGGGACTGAGAGGCCGAAAGTGCAGGAGGTCAGGTCCATATGTAGAAAGATAAGAGTGGAGAAACTTCAGGATAACGAAATCAGGCACAAGTACATAACAGCGATCTCAGAAAGGTACCAGTTAGTTGAATATAGTCAATTACAGTCATTGGAAAAGGAATGGACAAGGTACAGGGACACAGTACTAGAAGAGGCTAAAGAATGTCTTGAAACAGTAGTGTGTAAAAGTAGGATGAAGCAAACAGCTTGGTGGAATGACACAGTCAAGGCAGCCTGTAAAAGGAAAAAGAAGGCGTATGAAAAATGGCTACATACTAGAACTCAGGTAGACAGAGAAAGTTATGTTGAAGAAAGAAACAAAGCCAAACAAACAACTGCAGTATCCAAGAAGAAATCTTGGGAAGACTTTGGAAACAGGTTGGAGACTATAGGTCAAGCTGCTGGAAAACCATTCTGGAGTGTAATTAGCAGTCTTCGAAAGGGAGGTAAGAAGGAAATCACAAGTATTTTGGACAGGTCAGGAAAACTTCTGATGAGTCCTGTGGATGCCTTGGGCAGATGGAGGGAATATTTTGAAGAGTTGCTCAATGTAGGTGAAAATACAATCAGCAATGTTTCAGATTTCGAGGTAGAATGGGATAGGAATGATGATGGAAATAGGATCACATTTGAGGAAGTGGAGAAAATGGTCAATAGATTGCAGTGCAATAAAGCAGCTAGGGTGGATGAAATTAAGTCGGAACTCATCAAATACAGTGGAATGTCAGGTCTTAAATGGCTACACAGGATAATTGAAATGGTCTGGGAGTCGGGACAGGTTCCATCAGACTGGACAAAAGCAGTAATCACACCAATCTTTAAACATGGAAACAGAAAAGATTGTAACAACTACAGAGGTATCTCTTTAATCAGCGTTGTGGGTAAAATCTTCTCAGGTATTATTGAAAGGAAAGTGCGAGTATTACTTGAGGACCAATTGGATGAAAATCAGTGTGGGTTTAGGCATCTTAGAGGTTGTCAGGACCAGATCTTTAACTTACGGCAAATAATGGAGAAGTGTTATGAGTGGAACAGGGGACTGTATTATGCTTTATAGATCTAGAAAACGCATATGACCATGTTCCTAGGAGGAAGTTATTGTCTGTCCTACGAGATTATGGAATAGGAGACAAACTGGTGCAAGCAATTAAAGATCTTTACATGGATAGTCAGGCAGCAGTTAGAGTTGACGGTAAATTGAGTTCATGGTTCAGAGTAGTTTCAGTGGTAAGACAAGGCTGCAACCTGTCTCCACTGTTGTTCATATTATTTATGGATCATATGTTGAAAACAATAGACTGGCTGGGTGAGATTAAGATATGTGAACACAAAATAAGCAGTCTCGCATATGCAGATAACTTAGTTGTGATGGCAGATTCGATTGAAAGTTTTCAAAGCAATATTTCAGAGCTAGATCAGAAATGTAAGGACTATGGTATGAAGATTAGCATCTCCAAAACAAAAGTAATGTCAGTGGGAAAGAAATATAAACGGATTGATTGCCAAATAGGAGGAACAAAGTTAGAACAGGTGGACGGTTTCAAGTACTTAGGATGCATATTCTCACAGGATGGCAACATAGTGAAAGAACTGGAAGCGAGGTGTAGCAAAGCTAATGCAGTGAGCGCTCAGCTACGATCTACTCTCTTCTGCAAGAAGGAAGTCAGTACCAAGACTAAGTTATCTGTGCACCGTTCAATCTTTCGACCAACTTTGTTGTATGGAGGCAAAATCTGGGTGGATTCAGGTTACCTTATCCATAAGGTTGAGGTTACAGATATGAAAGTAGCTAGAATGATTGCAGGTACTAGTAGATGGGAACAATGGCAGGAGGGTGTGCACAATGAGGAAATCAAAGAAAAACTGGGAATGAACTCTGTAGATTTAGCAGTCAGGGCGAACAGGCTTAGATGGTGGGGTCATGTTACAAGCATGGGAGAAACAAGGTTACCCAAGAGACTCATGGGTTGAGCAGTAGAGGGTAGGAGGAGTCAGGGTAGACCAAGAAGAAGGTACCTGGATTCAGTTAAGAATGATTTTGAAGTAATAGGCTTAACATCAGAAGAGGCGCCAATGTTAGCACTGAATAGGGGATCATGGAGGAATTTTATAAGGGGGGCTATGCTTCAGACTGAACGCTGAAAGGCATAATCAGTCTTAAATGATGATGATGATGATGATGATATAGTACCAGTACTTGGCAGTTGGCAGCTACTACAGCTGGCGTCTTGGGCACTCATGACAAATTAATTTATGTAGGTTACCAAAAAGAAGACCAATACACATGTGGCCCAATTAGGTTACCAACAAAGAAGACCAATACATATGTGGCCCAATTTGATCCCCACAATCTCACTATTGGCTCTTGAGCAAAATCATTTGACAACCACTGTCCCAGATCATATACAGTGTGGGACAGCTAAGACAGCCCAATCAAATATAACCAGAGTAAATATATTGCTAAGTTACAGTGGGAAATTGGCAGATTATTTGATATACACAAGTAATTAATTTTCATTATTTATAGCTGCTTTGGTGACTGATGACCTCAGAAGTTGAGTCGCATTGTGCTCCAAGCAGTTTGATTTATAGCTGTTTTAGTATGACATCAACACTTTTTAATGGAAGAGAGGGGGATTAGAAAGAGCCCTCTGAGATGACTTTTGTGATGCAACGTGCATGTAACTTGGTCAAAGAGTGACAAGGTAACATCGTCAAAAATGACTGTCCCACTAGGTGGTTGCACAAATATTTTCCCTCCTGTACCATAAGTAAGCAAACACATAACTGTGGTACAGTTCTTGCATTTATCTGTGTGCTTGAAGCACATCAGTCTGAGCTCCACTGTTATATCTGTCAGACAACCAATATGTATGTTTGTTCAGACTTTCACAATGTATACAACAGTGAATAAAGTGGATACGGTTTTCATAACTTTTTTTCCAGATGCAAGACATGCTTACTCTGGAACTTCAGCACAATGTTTCCTTCTTTTTCTCTCCACCACTCCTTTCCATCTTTGATACTTTCTCTCGCTACCTTTGCTGTTCCCCCATTATTTCCCCTCCCACACCAACCCTCCTCTCCTCCATTTCCCTCTTGTCTGCTCATATTTATCTTTTCCATATAAATAAGTTTCAAATTTATTGACTGTCTTCTTTTCCACAGCTGTCTGTTTCCTACATAGGACTTTAAATTTCATCTCTTTCCATTAATTCTTAGACTTCCTACCACAAAAACAAACACCATCCAAACAGACCTTGAAGGCCCAAAAGCTGAATGGCTGCTGTATCATCCTCAGCCCTTTGGTGTCACCAGAAACAGACAGTGAAGGGCATGTGGTCAGCACTCCACTCTCCCACCCGTTGTCAGTCTTCATGACCAGTGCTGCTACTTCTCAGTCAAGTATCTCCTCAATTGGTCTCACAACGGCTGAGTGCAATCCCATTGCCAAAAGCTGTTGGCAGTCCCAGATGGTGACACATGCAAGTACTAGCCAAGCCCAACAGCACTTCACTTTGGTGATCTGATGGGAACCGGTGTAACCACTGTGGCAAGGCCATTGGTGACTTCCTGCCACATGTAAGTGAAAATTCTCTCCTAACACTTAAATCAAACTCTTTTTTATTCTTCTTCTTCTTTCTGCCTCATCTTCAGCATTTTTATTTCATTCATTCTTCCAAACTCATATAGCTATTAACCTTCCTTCTTCAACATCATTGGTGTACGTGTACTAAAGGTACTAGAAGAGAGTGAGGCTATGTGGCTTGCTTGGACTGTATGGTTAGTTGATAAGTTCACAAACAGTCCCCACAGCCCTGTACATGAGAGCCTCTGGTGGAGAAATAGGTCAAGTGTGCAAAGGGGCTGTTGTGGAGATGTATTACATACACATGTGGATTTTTAGGATAGAAAAATCCCTCCACAGGCCTGATAAGATGCATTCTGATTGCAGATAGGTTAGCATTTGTCAGATCAGAGAAGGAAAATGTTAATACAGTATTAGTTAACTGCAGGAGTATTTATGGAAAGGTCCCAGAACTAGTCTCAGTTATAAACAGTAACAATGCCCGCACAGTATTAGGGAGAGGAAGCTGGCTAAAACCAGATGTTAATAGCAATGACACTCTAAACTCTGACTGGAATGTATACTGCAAAAATAAGTTGAACGATGGTGGTGGAGGTGTGTTTATAACAATAAACAATGGATAATATCTAATGAGATTAGTTCAAATTCAGAATGTGAAATAATTTGGGTGAAGATAAGTGTAGGTTGATCAAAAATAGTCATTGCAAATTTCCTGACCATGTCATAGTTTTAGGTGGAGATTTCTACTTACTAGCTGTAGACTGGGAGACTCAAGTGATTATGATGGGTTGTAGGAAAAAGGAATCGTGTTAAACTGTTCCAAGTGTCTTATGCGAAAATTATCTGAGCATTTAATCAGAGAAACGACTCATGAAGGAAACAATTTGAACCTTTTGTTGACAAACAGACTTGAGCTTTTCAACTCAATTAGTGTAGAACAAGGAAACAGTGTTCACAAGGACATTACAGCATCACTGGATATGGCTGTAAACAGGAATATAAAGAAGGGTAGGGAGGTCTTTCAATTTACCAAGAGTAACAAGAAAACAGATTACCTGACAGATCTCCATGAAAATTTCATTTCCAGCACTGACAATATTGAACATCAATGGAAAAAGTTCAAGAGCATTGTACAATATGTTTTAGACAGTTATGTGCTGAGCAAAGTTGTGAGGGATGGAACAAATACAACATGTTTCAACAACTGTGTTAGAAAGCTGCTATGAAAGCAAGGGGAATTACACTGCAAATTTAAATGTAGCAAAAGCCTCACAGACTTACAAAACTAAGCTAAAATCTGTGTAAGGAGGGCCATGTGTGAAGCATTAAGTAAATTCAAAAGCAAAACTCTGTTACTGACTTCTTAGAAAATCCTAGGAAATTTTAGTCTTATATTAAATCACTAAATTGATTGAAGCCATCTGTCTAGATACTCTGTGATCATAATGGCACTGAAAAAGAGGATGATAAAGAAAAGGCCAAAACACTAAATATCTTTTTCCAAACTGTTTCACAGAAGAAGATAACCCTGTTGTTCCTTCTATAAATCATCACTCAAATGGAAAAATGACAGACATCGGAATAAATGACCATGGGATAGATAATCAACTCAGAAAAGGCCACTGAACGAGACAAGATATCAGTTCAGTTCTTCAAAGATTATGCTACGGAACTTTTCCCTCTTATAGCAGCAGTGTACTGTACATCTCTGAAGCAGCAAAGAGTTCCCAATGACTGGAAAAAAGCATTCCCATTTTCAAGAAGGGCTCTTGAACAGATGCATAGCACTATAGGCCTATGTCTCTGATATTGATCTGTTGTATTGTGGAACATGTTTCGTGCTCCCATATTACGACATATCTGACAACCAAACTCTCCCCTAGAGAAATCAGTATGGGTTCTGAAAATTAGGATCATTTGAAATCCAAATTGCTTTGTTCATCCACAAGACCCAGATAGCAGTACCTTCATGCACCCAGGTAGCTGCCGTGTTCCTTGACTTCTAGATACAATTCACACTGCCGTCTAATGAACAAAGTATATGCACGTGAAATACCTGACCAACTGTGGTACTGCACTGAAGATCTTGAAGCAAGCACAACACAGCATGCCATTCTCAACAGAAAAATCTTCACATGTAAAAGTAGCTTCGGGCATACTCCAAGGTAGTGTTACAGGACCATTTTTTTTTTCACAATGTACAAGGTGACCCAAATTTTGTCACATCACAAAATGTTCCAGTTGAAAAGTCAACCTTTTCAAAGGGGATATCTGTCCATGCCATAACAGATTTGGATTCTATGCTAAAAAATAGCCAGGGTTTATCTGAAACATTTTTTTTTTTCTTTTCATTCATGGGAGATGGCAGTGTAGTCAGTAGCTGCACAGATGAATGCACTAAAATCTGTCACCTTGAGAGTGAGATTTGGGGGGACTCACCGAAATCAAGCATCCTTAAGGTGTTGAAATTAACTCCAAAGGAAACAGGAAACTACATTATCTTACAGACTTTTAAACATCTAAATATAAAAGTTTTACTGTACAATAAAATTACCAAAAATAAATTAAATTTTTAATGATAATATTATCTGTGTAGAATAAAAAATCCCATTTTTATCGTGAACATACGGTAGAAGCACATGAGCCAATTCTTAACAGGATGGTAGACAATAAGTGAAAATGATGGTCTAAAGGAGCTGAGAGTCTTCAATGGTGGCACAAAAACCAGCTACAGTGGGGGTTTACCACACGGTTAGGCTTATGGCTCCTGGGAAACATGTAGAAAGAGGACACATAGAAAGTGGTAGGAGAGAGGAGAGTTTGACTTGGGAGAGTGATTTCAGGGAGGACTTACAGGTTTTAGATGAGCATTTCTGTCGCTGTAGCAAAGCTTCAAATGAATGTGCTTGACAGATCCTCCACCACATAATCATTGTGGTTCATAATAATGGTAATCAAATCTTTGTCTGCATGAAGAATGTGTTTTGATTTGGTGACCGACAATTCTTTCTGTTGTTGTGAGGTTGGTTCCACAGCAGAAGGAAACAAGGCAGAAGGAAGATGTGGTGAGATCAGAGGTTAGGAATCTTTGGAAAGTTATCAGGGAATGTTTAGGTGGGATTGGAGTATTATCTCAGTTGCAATGGATGATACAGTTTTGGGTTACTAATTTTCAATGCATGTTTATGGCTGAATTGGATGATGCATCTGGGTTAATGAAGAAACAAATTTACCTGAAGCTGTCACCAAATTCACATGAGCAATATTTTCGGTTATGATTTTGTATAATACATAAACATTGTATTTTTCAAACGAAGTTCCTCATCTTACCATTACTTCTGGAATAAAGAAAAACCATGAATGTGCAATTGTATGACCATGCAATTCAATTAGTGACGTTTTCTTTTACATATTCTTCTAAATACAAATTTTAAAAATCATACTTCTTCAAAATTGTAAAAATTTTATTTAATATGTGCAAAACAAAATTTTATTGTTTAATATTTAATTGTATTTTTCCCAGTCTAACTGCAAAATCTGTTCAGGTGACACATTTTATTTAAAGAAATTTACTTGAAAATAATACGACAAACAAATAAACCATTTCTCAAACCTGCAATTATAAATGAGATTCTAATTCTTAAAAAATAAAAACTATATTTTTCAAACAAAGGAAAATACTGAATGAATAACAGCATCAAAATGATATGTGGTGAGTAGCAGTCTGCCTGCTCCAAAACTGTACTTTTTTCATTTACATTGTAGTTTGAAAATATATCCATATCAAATGTAATTCATTTTTGTTTAGAAAATTGTTGTTGTTGTTGTTGTGGTGTTCAGTCCAGAGACTGGTTTGATGCAGCTCTCCATGCGACTCTATCCTGTGCAAGCTTCTTCATCTCCCAGTACCCACTGCAACCTACATCCTTCTGTATCTGTTTAGTGTATTCATCTCTTGGTCTCCCTCTACAATTTTTACCCTCCACGCTGCCCTCCAGTGCTAAATTTGTGATCCCTTGATGCCTCAGAACATGTCCTACCAACCTGTCCCTCCTTCTAGTGAAGTTGTGCCACAAACCCCTCTTCTCCCTAATTCTATTCAATACCTCCTCATTAATTATGTGATCTACCCATCTAATCTTCAGTATTCTTCATTTCAAAAGCTTCTGTTCTCTTCTTGTCCAAACTATTCATCATCCCATGTTTCACTTCCATACATGGCTACACTCCATACAGATACTTTCAAAAATGACTTCCTGACTCTTAAATCTATACTCGATGTTATCAAATTTCTCTTCTTCATAAATGCTTTCTTTGCCATTGCCAGTCTACATTTTATAACCTCTCTACTTCGACCATCATCAGTTATTTTGCTCCCCAAATAGCAAAACTCCTTCACTACTTTAAGTGTCTCATTTCCTAATCTTAATTCCCTCAGCATCACCCGACTTAATTCGACTACATTCCATTATCCTCATTTTGCTTTTGTTGATGTTCATCTTATACCCTCCTTTCAAGAAACTGTCCATTCCGTTCAACTGCTCTTCCAAGTCCTTTGTTGTCTCTGACAGAATTACAATGTCATCGGCGAACTTCAAAGTTTTAATTTCTTCTCCGTGGATTTTAATACATACTCTGAACTTTTCTTTTGTTTCTTTTACTGCTTGCTCATTATACAGATTGTATAGCATCGGGGAGAGGCTACAATCCTGTCTCACTCCCTTCCAACTACTGCTTCCCTTTCATGTCCCTCGACTCTTATAACCGCCACCTGCTTTCTGTACAAATTGTAAATAGCATTTCGCTCCCTGTATTTTACCCCTGACACCTTCAGAATTTGAAACAGAGTATGCTAGTCAACATTGTCAAAAGCTTTCTTTAGATCTACAAATGCTGGAACTGTAGGTTTGCTCTCCTTAATCTTTCTTCTAACATAAGTCATAGGGTCAGTATTGCCCCACGTGTTCCAACATTTCTACGAAATCCAAACTGATCTTCCCCGAGGTCAGCTTCTACCAGTTTTTCCATTCTTCTGTAAAGAATTCACGTTAGTATTTTCCAGCTGCGGCTTTTAATAAACTGATAGTTCTGTAATTTTCACATCTATCAACACCTGCTTTCTTTGGGATTGGAATTATTATATTCTTCTTGAAGCCTGAGACAATTTCGCCAGTCTCATACATCTTGCTCATCAGATGGTAGAGTTTTTGTCAGGACTGGCTCTCCCAAGGCTGTCAGTAGTTCTAATGGAATGTTGTCTACACCCGGGGCCTCGTTTTGACTTAAGTCTTTCAGTGCCCTGTCAAACTCTTCACGCAGTATCTGATCTCCCATTTCATCTTCATCTACATCCGCTTCCATTTCCATAATATTGTCCTCAAATACATCACCCTCTTATTGACCCTCTATACACTCCTTCCACCTTTCTGCTTTCCCTTCTTTGCTTAGAACTGGGTTTCCATCTGAGCTCTTGATATTCATACAAGTGATTCTCTTTTTTCCAAAGGTCTCTTTAATTTTCCTGCAGGCAGTATCTATCTTGCCCCTAATGAGATAAGCCTCTACATCCTTACATTTGTCCTCTAGCCTTCCCTGCTTAGCCATTTTGCACTTCCTGTTGATCTCATTTTTGAGACGATTGTATTCCTTTTTGCCTCCTTAATTTACTGCGTTTTTATATTTTCTCCTTTCATCAATTAAAAATCAATATTTCTTGTGTTATCGAAGGATTTCTTCCAGCCCTCGTCTTTTTACCTACTTGATCCTCTGCTGCCTTCACTACGTCATCCCTCAAAGCCACCTGTTCTTCTTCTACTGTATTTCTTTCCCCCATTCCTGTCAATTGTTCCCTTATGCTCTCCCCCCCCCCCCCCCCCAATTAACCATAGACCTTGCCGTTGGTGGGGAGGATTGCGTGCCTCAGCGATACAGATAGCCGTACCGTAGGTACAACCACAACAGAGGGGTATCTTCACTTAAAACTTCCGGGCTGATAGGCCGTGATCGAAGTATAAAACTCTCTCCTGACGTTTCGTCTCCGACTGCGGGAGACATCCTCGGAGGTAAAGCGGCTGTTCGCCGCTTTACCTCCGAGGATGTCTCCCGCAGTCGGAGGCGAAACGTCAGGAGAGAGTTTTATACTTCGACCATGGCCTATCAGCCCGGACGTTTGAAGTGAAGACAATACCAGCCGTGAAAGCTTACATTGTAGGAGGGGTATCTGTTGAGAGGCCAGACAAACATGTGGTTCCTGAAGAGGCGCAGCAGCCTTTTCAGTAGTTGCAGGCACAACAGTCTGGATGATTGACTGATCTGACCTTGTAACACTAACCAAAATGGCCTTGCTGTTATGGTACTGTGAATGGCTGAAAGCAAGGGGAAACTACAGCCGTAATTTTTCCCGAGGGCATGCAGCTCTACTGTAAGATTAAATGATGATGGCGTCCTCTTGGTAAAATAGTCCGGAGGTAAAATAGTCCCCCATTCGGATCTCCGGGTGGGGACTACTCAAGAGGATGTTGTTATCAGGAAAAAGAAAACTGGCGTTCTACGGATCGGAGTGTGGAATGTCAGATCCCTTAATCGGGCAGGTAGGTTACAAAATTTAAAAGGGAAATGGATAGGTTAAAGTTAGACATAGTGGGAATTAGTGAAGTTCGGTGGCAGGAGGAACAAGACTTCTGGTCAGGTGACTACAGGGTTATAAACACAAAATCAAACAGGGGTAATGCAGGAGTAGGTTTAATAATGAATAGGAAAATAGGAATGCAGGTAAGCTACTGCAAACAGCATAGTAAACGCATTATTTTGGCCAAGATAGATATGAATCCCACACCTACTACAGTAGTACAAGTTTATATGCCAACTAGCTCTGCAGATGACGAAGAAATTGAAGAAATGTATGATGAAATAAAAGAAATTAATCAGATAGTGAAGGAAGACGAAAATTTAATTGTCATGGGTGCCTGGAATTCGAGTGTAGGAAAAGGGAGGAAAGGAAACGTAGTAGGTATATATGGATTGGGGCTAAGAAATGAAAGAGGAAGCCGCCTGGTAGAATTTTGCACAGACCACAACTTAATCATAGCTAAAACTTGGTTTAAGAATCATAAAAGAAGGCTGTATACATGACCTGTAGATTAAAACTGAAGAAACTGCAAAAAGGTGGAAATTTAAGGAGATGGGACCTGGATAAACTGACTAAACCAGAGGTTGTACAGAGTTTCAGGGAGAGCATAAGAGAACAATTGACAGGAATGGGGGAAGGAAATACAGTAGAAGAAGAATGGATAGGTTTGAGGGATGAAGTAGTGAAGGCAGCAGAGGAACAAGTAAGTAAAAAGACGAGGGCTAGTAGAAATCCTTGGGTAACAGAAGAAATATTGAATTGAATTGATGAAAGGAGAAAATATAAAAATGCAGTAAATGAAGCAGGCAAAAAGGAATATAAACGTCTCAAAAATGAGATCAACAGGAAATGCAAAATGGCTAAGCAGGGATGGCTAGAGGACAAATGTAAGGGTAAGATAGATACTGCCCACAGGAAAATTAAAGAGACCTTTGGAGAATAGAGAACCACTTGTATGAACATCAAGAGCTCAGATGGAAACCCAGTTCTAAGCAAAGAAGGAAAAGCAGAAAGGTGGAAGGAGTATATAGAGGGTCTATACAAGAGCGATGTACTTGAGGACAATATTATGGAAATAGAAGAGGATGTAGATGAAGATGAAATGGGTGATACGATACTGTGTGAAGAATTTGACAGAGCACTGAAAGACCTGAGTCGAAACAAGGCTCCCGGAGTAGACAACATTCCATTGGAACTACTGACGGCCTTGGGAGAGCCAGTACTGACAAAACTCTATCTTCTGGTGAGCAAGATGTATGAAACAGACGAAATACCGTCAGACTTCAAGAAGAATATAATAATTCCAATCCCAAAGAAAGCAGGTGTTGACAGATGTGAAAATTACCGAATCATCAGTTTAATAAGCCACAGCTGCAAAATACTGACACAAATTCTTTACAGATGAATGGAAAAACTAGTAGAAGCCGACACCGGGAAAGATCAGTTTGGATTCCGCAGAAATACTGGAACACGTGAGGCAGTACTGACTTTATGCCTTATCTTAGAAGAAAAATTAAGGAAAGGCAAACCTACATTTCTAGCATTTGTAGACTTAGAGAAAGCTTTTGACAATGTTGACTGGAATACTCTCTTTCAAATTCTGAAGGTGGCAGGGGTAAAATACAGGGAGCGAAAGGCTATTTACAATTTGTACAGAAACCAGATGGCAGTTATAAGAGTCGAGGGGCACGAAAGGGAGGCAATGGTTGGGAAGGGAGTGAGACAGGGTTTTAGCCTATCCCTGATGTTATTCAATCTGTATACAGAGCAAGCTGTAAAGGAAACAAAACAAATTTTCGGAGTAGGTATTAAAGTCCATGGAGAAGAAATAAAAACTCTGAGGTTCGCTGATGACTTGTAATTCTGTCAGAGACAGCAAAGGATTTGGAAGAGCAGTTGAATGGAATGGAGAGTGTCTTAAAAGGAGGATATAAGATGAACATCAACAAAAGCCAAACAAGGATAATGGAATGTAGTCGAATTAAGTCGGGTGATGCTGAGGGAATTAGATTAGGAAATGAGACACTTAAAGTAGTAAAGGAGTTTTGCTATTTGGGGAGCAAAATAACTGATGATGGTCGAAGTAGAGAGGATATAAAATGTAGACTGGCAATGGCAAGGAAAGCATTTCTGAATAAGAGAAATTTGTTAACATTGAGTATTGATTTAAGTGTGAGGAAGTCATTTCTGAAAGTATTTGTATGGAGTGTTGCCATGTATGGAAGTGAAACATGGACGATAAACAGTTTGGACAAGAAGAGAATAGAAGCTTTCAAAATGTGGTGCTACAGAAGAATGCTGAAGATTAGATGGGTAGATCACATAACTAATGAGGAAGTATTGAATAGGATTGGGGAGAAGAGAAGTTTGTGGCACAACTTGACCAGAAGAAGGGATCGGTTGTTCGGACATGTTCTGAGGCATCAAGGGATCACCAGTTTACTATTGGAGGGCAGTGTGGAGGGTAAAAATCGTAGAGGGAGACCAAGAGATGAATACACTAAGTAGATTCAGAAGGATGTAGGTTTCGGTAGGTACTGTGAGATTAAGAAGCTTGCACAGGATAGAGTAGCATGGAGAGCTGCATCAAACCAGTCTCAGGAGTGAAGACCACAACAACAACAACATGCTCTCCCTGAAACTCTGTACAACCTCTGGTTAGTCAGTTTATCCAGGTTCCACCTCCTCAAATTCCCACCTTTTTGCAGGTTCTTCAGTTTTAATCTACAGTTCATAACCAATAGATTGTGGTCAGAGTCCACATCTGCCCCTGGAAATGTCTTACAATTTAAAATCTGGTTCCTAAATCTCTGTCTTACCATTATATAATCTGTCTGAAACCTTCTTCCACGTACACAACCTTCTTTCTTGATTCTTGAACTCAAGTGTTAGTTATGATTAAGTTATGCTCTGTGCAAAATTCTACCAGGCGGCTTCCTCTTTTTTTTTCCTTAGCCCCAGTCCATATTCACCTACTATGTTTCCTTCTCTCCCTTTTCCTACTGTCGAATTCCAGTCACCCATGAGTATTATATTTTCGTCTCCCTTCACTACCTGAATAATTTCTTTTATCTCGTCATACATTTCATCAATTTCTCCATCATCTGCAGAACTAGTTGGCATATAAACGTGTATTACTATTTGTTCCATAAAAACACGGGAGAACTGCCAGATATCAGTAACGTTCTGCCACTATATTTCGACACAGAGTCTTCTGGGCATCTTTAGGTGAATGCCGCTGTAGTAATACTGGCGAGTACAAGCTGAGCTCCGATACTTAAGACCTTCTGAGGTGCCATTGCGCATTCGCTGCTCGGCGTGCGCGTTCATAAAGGCTCCGTGCACTGCGCCTCATGCCCTACACTGCCTTGGGTATTGGTATCAGGTCGATTTCCATCTTTATGCAGATAACTATGTCGACTACAAAGTTCCTCTATAATAGGATTCCAAGCAGAGTTTAGCTGATAACCGCTAACTCGGGAAAGCTTTAAACATCACGTGTATTACTGTAGTAGGCGTGGGCTTCGTTTCTATTTGGACCACAATAATGCGTTCACTATGCTGTTTGTAGTAGCTTACCCACACTCCTACTTTTTTATTCATTATTAAACCTACTCCTGCGTTACCCCTATTTGATTTTGTATTTATAACCCTATATTCACCTGACCAAAAGTCTTGTTCCTCCTGCCACCGAACTTCAGTAATTCCCACTATATCTAACTTTAACCTATCCATTTCCCTTTTTAAATTTTCTAACCTACCTGCCCAATTAAGGGATCTGACATTCCACGCTCCAATCCATAGAACGCCAGTTTTCTGTCTCTCGATAACGACGTCCTCTTGAGTAGCCCCGCCCGGAGATCTGAATGGGGGACTATTTTAACTCCAGAATGTTTTACCCAAGAGGATGCCATCATCATTTAACCATACAGTAAAGCTGCATGCCCTCGGGAAAATTTATGGCTGAGGTTTCCCCTTGCTTTCAGCCATTCGCAGTACCACAACAGCAAGACCGTTTTGGTTAGTGTTACAGTGCCAGATCAGTCAATCATCCAGACTCTTGCCTCTGCAAATGTGTATATGGAAGGAAATCAGTTAATAGAACAATAAAATATTGTTTATTTCAAGAAGGTACGTGTTATTCTACATCCATTGTATACTTCTATTGTAATTTAATAATAAATACCAGCTTGTGGACAGTTCCGATTGGAGCGTTCAATTCTAGTGAAATAGTTTTATGCTTTCTTCAGAAAAGAAGTCACTTCATGGATCATTCAAATCCACAATTGTACCTGGACATTTCTCAGAACTGAAAGCAATCTGAGTGCTATGCAACAGAGCCCCGAAGAATATTTCTCCATACTTTGGTTATCACTTTTAGCTCAACACGGTATCTGCAAAAGCTGGAGCAGATTTCTACAACAGCAGAAGCATGTAATCACTATCAGTTTCACACATCGCCCTGTGTACGCTGTATGTACTTACCCACAACTGTGAACATGCAGTTACACACATAGAAAGACAATACAAGGTGGTGTGGGAAACATTTCAGTATAAAGGTCCTGTAGAGCTAGGCAGTAATTAGCCTAGTATTAGAAGTAAACAAATTTATATTTTTCCAAAGGAGCCTTTATATATGGCGACCATGACATGACACAGTCCTGATACAATAGTACATGAACAGTCATAGTGAACCTGCAATATAACTATGTTAGTAAATTAGTAATTAATGTTTCATTGTGTGTATATATGTCTAGTTCTATAGAGTAACTACATTATTGTCCTTTGTATGTTTCATGCTAACAGAATGTGCGGGAGTATCTTGTGAAGAGAACGAGTACGCCATCCCAGCAGCCAAGCAGAAACTTCAAAAAGGCCAGAACATTTGAATTACTAGCTTTCTTGAGCATTTATGCATTGTAGTAACCTTTCACGTATTGATTTTCTAGGTATAGTGTTGCTACATTACTTTTACTAGAAATCCAGTATTTCAGTAGATATAGTAAGACAATATTTTATACGTTATCTATGTACTGTGTTGTGTCACATTTTAAAGTGTACATTAACAAGTTTAGGACATTTACTTTTTTGTGTGTGTAAAATTTAATAGTCACTTTTGTAGGACTTATTTAATGGAGAAACTGTCAATTGCTTATTTACATGGTGACAACTAGATCTATGTTCAAAGCCAATAAGCAAGCACACATCACAATGCCAAAAAATGAATTAAATAGTGTGAATGCATCGTCAAATAGTGCCATAGAAATTAATACCAGCATAGTTAGCGATATGTCGATTATGACTGAGCAACTAGCAGTAATTAATGCGCTCACACCGTCAACACAAACGGTTGCTAGGTCCGACATTCATATGTTGAGTGAAGTCCAGAGAAAGATGCAGCAACCAACAAACAACATGAATTTCATCTCTGACACAGACGCATGAAAAAACGAAATGACTGTACTGAAAAATGTGTCGGTACAATCCTCATTAAGCCCAGTGCAGTCGTCAATTGCTGAGAATAACAATTTGTTATCCCAGCTGATGTCAAGTTTGACTGTCATAATACAAGGAATTAAAGCATTGGAAACCACGCAATTCACATTTGCAAATGAAATGAATTGTAGATTCCAAGTATTGGAGAGAGTGCAATTTAATTTGGCTCATGAGCAATTTAATAAACTAAAAGATATAAATGATAAGATTACTGAAAAATTCCAAAGTTTGGAAACAAAGCAGAGTCACTTGATTGCCAGTCAGGCAAGAACAACAGTATCAATATCAGTATCAGTAACAGTATACCACAGTGAACATACAGTTACTCACACACATAGAAAGACAATACAAGGTGGTGTGGGAAACATTTCAGTATAAAGGTACTGTAGACCTAAACAGTAATTAGCCTAGTATTAGTAGTAAACAAATTAATTTTTTTCAAAGGAGCCTTTATATATGTCTACCGTTAGACAGGACACGATTCTGATACAACAGTACATGAACACTCATGGTGAACCTGCAATATAACTATTTTAGTAATTAATGTTTCATTGTGTGTATATAAACAATTTTTTTTAAGGAGTCTTTATAGAACCCCCATTTGTCATGCCGTACCACTGTCGATTGAACCATCAAATCCACATCCAGTGTCAGGGCTCCGACTATCTATTATGCCCTGAAATTGGGTATATACTACACAAGATCCTCCCTATCCATTCCAAAGGGGTGTTCCATTCCCTATCCAACCTTCACAACATCCTAGTCCATCCTCATGCCACTCCCAGTTCCAGCCCCCTTGCCA
The DNA here is from genome assembly GCF_023897955.1 of Schistocerca gregaria. Taxonomy (NCBI): domain Eukaryota; kingdom Metazoa; phylum Arthropoda; class Insecta; order Orthoptera; family Acrididae; genus Schistocerca; species Schistocerca gregaria. The sequence goes on along the minus strand of NC_064926.1, from coordinate 164,783,630 downwards.
CAGTGATCATGTACCTGTGGAAGAAACCAAGTGCAAGACGTGGCCAGTCCACTCAACCAGCACTTCCTGTTCTAGTCCTGTCACAGTCTTATCCTACCCCATCAGAGGCTGGGCCTCTTATGAAAGTAGCCACGCAGCTCTGCTGCAATCATTGTACAGCTTTCCAGCCAGCTGTCCTCAAGAATTAATGGCCACTGCCAAACTGTGGCAAAGACCAAAGTGGACCACTCTGTGGTACACTATGCAACTGAACACAACGTGCTTGATTTTAATGGCTGCTTCATAATCTGGATCTTCCCTTTCACTATCAGCGTTTTTGAATCGCATATATGGGAATTATTCTTATAACACATTCTCCATTCCCATATTTATCCTTGCCTCAACCTAGGATAACCTAGTGTCGCCACACCCACCACCCAACAGTTTCTGTCCCCTCAGTCCTCCCAATTCACGTCTCCTCATCATGTCTGCCATCCCTTGCCAGCCCAAGCGCCAGTCTCTTCCCCTCTCTGCTCCTCCACTTTTCTGCTCCCCCCCTCCCCCCACTACCTCCTGACACCACCCATGGTATCCTTGTCCTGCAGCCTTTTAGTCTCTGCACAGCCTGACAGCACTCTTTTCTTTCTCCCTCCCCCCCCCCCCCCCCCCCCAACCATACTCTGCTATCCCTTCTCCTCTCCTGCTCCACTTACAACTGCTGCTTTTGTTCAATGCAATAGTTGCAGTCTGGTGAGAGTGGCTGGAGACAGCAGTCACCTGTGCATGAAGTGTGCCTATGTGTATTTTCCTGAATCAGCATGTCATCTTTACAGTGAGTAGCCACCTGTGCCTTTCATAATTGTTGATATACCAACATGGACTTCCCATTGTTTGATTATACCTTTTGCAATGATTATCCAAGAGTGATTCCTCCTCTTACCACAGGTGTTCCACTCAGTACTTTTACTGTACCAACTGTTGTTTTCTCTATTCCTTGCCTGATGTACTCATATTTCTAAAATCCATTTCATTAACTGTTGTACAAAGGCTGTAAAAAGGACATAATAAAGTTTTTCAGCAGAGTTTATTGTGGACTCCTCCGCATACTGAGCCAAATTGATACCTAGCCCTTAGCAGTCACTGTCTCATTCATGTACAGGCCTGTTCTACTGAGTAAGCACTTTCTCTATCTCCTGTGTGTAACCAAAATAACTTCTGCACTTCTGCAAGTAATTTCTTCCTATAGAACATCACTCACCGCCCTCCACTAGAAGACATTATGAGATGACTGAGGCCAGTATTCAAACTGTGCTCTCTCTGCCTCATCAACAGGAGCATAAGGGATAACTGGCATTCATGGGTCAACAAAATTACAAAAGAAAACAATAAAAATTGGTATTTTGTAATTATTAGTAAACATACAGGTCACAACTCATGTATTTTAAGCATATATTGATACAATGTCATTTTATCAAAATATCCTTGGTAATACACATCCAGTTCTTGATACTCTTCATGTTACAATAATTATCAGAATGTTACATATTTGAATATGTTCAATGTCAAAGAAAGAAAGAAAGACACTTCTTTCCCACTGATAAATATTTTATGAGGTTGTGCACATTGTGCATACAGCTGATTTTATATAAATTAATTTCAATCAGTGTAAGTTGTATCACTGTTCGAAAACTGTAACCAACTAACAATTCTTCCTTTATTAAACACAGAAATGTTTTATTTGTAAGGCAAAAAAAAATAAAAAGTCTGCAACGTATTACTGACAAGCAACTGAAAAACTTTACAGCATTTCCATCAAGTGTATTTCTTGATGAATCAAAGGTATACAACTCACAGCAAAATACTGTAGGGTAAATAAGAAATAGAATGATGTCAGCAAGCAATAAAGGTGTGTGTACATAGTAAACTGTTGAGAGCAGATTTGCCCCTCTTAAACCTGATACATGTCAAAATATAAACATCAATTTTTCATATGGAGCATAAAACTTATTCATGATGCCTTGAACATTAACCATAGAAAATCAACAGCTTATATTATACTCTGTTAACTACTGCGCACATCCAACCATACTAGATCAAAGTGACAAGAGTGATATCATTTACTGATACGATGTTAACAGTACAGATTAAACTGACAAATGCAGAAAATTTACAAGGCAAAAGTTCAACTTATACATTTCTGTTTTCATTTTATGAAGTTCACTGACACACTGCTTGGCAACAGTCTGCTTTTTCTGCATATTTACATTTTTTTTCTGCTGGCTACAGTACATTAACCACTCTAGAAGTATAAAATTAAGAATAACAATGTTACCATATCAATACAGTGTTCATTATATGTACTGTCAAGTAAAAGGAAGTCAGCAGCATATACTGAATACTTAATTGCACATTCACATGTGCACAACCGAAAAAGATTACAACCTTTGTTACTTCTGTACATGCTGCAGAGTTTTATTCAGCAAATATAAATTTTAAATTGTCAAAAAGGTGCCAAATAATTTATTTGTCATTTAATATTTTGCTTCACACACACACACACACACACACACACACACACACACAAAACCAACAATGACCTTGTTCTCTTCCATTCAGCATGTGTAAGTAAATGTAGACTTGAAAATACATTATACTATTTTATAAGCTGAAAGATTTCCAGTTTAATAAAAAGCACAAGACTTAATACCCTTATCATATGATAACGGTTCTGATTCTAACCAATTAGTTATGCACTCACTTTGATAAATACACACCATTTGTGGTTTTCAGATGAACATACGACTGCATCTGTCATTACTGAACAAAATATCATTAGTAAGACACCAATCTATGGCATTCTTGAAATGATGAATAAATTTGGAATGTATTGGACACTTACTGTGCCCCCAGTGATCTGTCAGGATTATAGCTAAAATCCTGCACAAATTTTCTTATGAGTTTGTGAACATGTTCATAACATTTAAAGCTTAGTATACTGAGTTCCATCACCAGTTTTAGTGTTGTGTAACACATAAATGATAATGCTATTAATGATAACAAAATGTTCTTTTAAAGCTTTGTAGATTTTACAATGCACCAGAAGAGCATATATCAATAGCAGGAATTTTGAAGACATGATAACTAATTTTCAGTGATAACTCCATAAGTTAAATACAGAGAGATTATATTCACAATTATACAAAATATGAATGATTCACACAACAATGTATAAATAGTTTTAAGACAAGGCATTTTTAAACATTTGTATAAAAATACTTTTGGTCATTCCACAGGTTAAAATTCACTGGTGAATGACATTGTGCAAGAAAATGGATGGAAGAATATTACAATGTAACATGTTAGTCTGCTCACATTTCTTTGAGACACTTAATATTAGCCAGAACCATTTATATATATGTTCAGAATAATAAATGAAAAAATAATACTGTGTTCTACTGTTTATAGTAAACAGTTACCTCAAAAGTTAATATTTTGTAAACTATTCAGAATACTTTCTCCACTAAATCCTCACCTCACAACACAGTGAAGATGAGACTACTCATATATACTAAAATGTTCTAAAATTATTGTCTTTGTACATCTTTTCTACTAACATACAAATATGATGTAGCAACATAATTAACTTGCAATTATAATGTATAAATAAGTTTAAAGTAAGAAGTGTACATTTATCTTATGGCATGTGCTGTACATTAGGCTGTAACACTTTCAGTCATACAGAGATTCGTGTGTCACAGTTTTCATTTCTACAAAAATAAATACATTCTTTTACAGATTAATTATTTCATCCATAGTTTCATTTTTATTTTCCTTTATAAAATGAAGGATTTCAAATCCTATGATGTAACTGTTGCCTATCATCTAACTTGAAAACTAAATTTTTTAAAATGCTGAAAGATCCTGCTATCTGGAATGATTACACATACATAAGAAATGATAATGTGGTTATCCCTTAAGGGACAGCAACCACATAACTAAACCAGACTCAAAGATATATTTCCACAACATCAAGTAGTACTAATTATAGCAAGAAAAGTTACATTTCAGCAATTAATACTGTTGCCTCCTTCATAAGCATCACTGTCACCCAAGTACAAAATTGAGTCACTGATGGAAGACTGACACCAAAATGTATGTAAATGAAAGCATAAATATTGTCATCACTTTCAGTACTTTATCTCATTAATCCAGGAGCCTTGCAAATATTTTGGGCAATCTGCATGAATCTTCAGAAAGATGTGTCCATGAGAGAGACAGAAGGAATGTCAGCATACTTCTACGAGTAAAATGTGAGCACAGAGGTCTGATTTCCTCTGACCAACAGGAATGGAGGCATGTCTCTGGTAAGTACTTCCAACCATGCCATGTACAGTGCAGCAGAAACCACATTTTTTCTCGGCATTGGGAGAGTCCTGAAAATTTATGTGTGAAGAAAAGTATTACATTATATTTGTGAATATACTTGAATAGTGCAAAGATAGTAAAATGTGATACTGAAATACAATATGACAGAAATATACACTTTGGTTTTCTAAATTATATTTTTAATGTATGTAACTCAGTAGACCTTAGTTGACAACTATGAAGTATGATATGATGTGCTATAAGGTAATTCAAAATTGTCTGCTAGATGAATCCCTTTTCCCAAGGCAGGTGTTCCTTATCTGTAGGAAGAGGCTGCTTACCAAAGTGTAGAGCTATCAGCTAGGTGAAGGTGACAATTGCTAAACAAAGCAGACTTGGTAAGAGTCTTATAAATTCAATTTTAATTCAGTGGAAATGTGAAAGGTGTAGAGATCATGTGTGTCCTAATCCTTTCAAGCTCAAACTGTGATTCTGTGTTGTTGACAGCAGAGATGGTGAATGTGTAGTGACTGCTTGCTGTGCCTGTTTTTAAATCTACTGGTTTGTGAAAGCCTTTTGGAAAGTAGTTGGATTGCTGCAGGGCTTTGACTAGGGCTAGAGACAATTTTAAACCTGCTTGCCTGTGAGGTTAGCCTAACTTATTTAGATTAACAGTGTATTTGTAGCAGTGCAGTGAATTAATCCAGATCCACCAACAAACAATTGTGAGGAAGTTTATGCAGCAATACATCACGTAATATGTCTCACGTGCTGAATACCATGAAGAGTGCTTGGTCTCTGGCCACAGCCACGAGTGGTTCTTTGCCCAATAAACTCTAAGATGACATGCAAGAAGGAACATTTCAAAGTTCACCAAATCCAAATGCCTAGCCATATAAGCAATGCAAGCACACACACACACACACACACACACACACACACACACATACATGGTGTTTGGTCTTTTGGACCATATGTATGGTGACAATGACCAATATTCCTTTCTTTCAGTGCAGATGAACACCGCACCTGATCTCTTACTGGAGTCAGGATCTGCCATTAGGAGATTCATGGTAGGTGATGCCCTGTCAGTAGCATGTAACAGGCTTGGAATTTGGGTCAGAATGGGAGAAAGCTCAGATGGCCAAAGCAGTTAAGATGGCAATTGCATAAAACAGGAAATCTGGGTCTGAGCCCCAGTCCAGCACAAGTTTTCACCTGCTACCACTGAAACATTTCATTGTCCAAATGTAGCTAACATCAAAGAAACCTCTGAACATATGCCTACAATCCATAATCCAACCAGAATTGTACTAAAGCCTGGTGAAACTTTAACATAAAAGCACTACCAGCATCCCAGGACCTATACTGAAGAATTTTAACATCTTTCATGCATTCAGAAACATTATTTTCAATTTCTTAAGGTGTAATAACTACATCAGTTTATAACAAAAGATGGCCAGGAACTAAAATTCTCTCTCACATTCAGAAAGTCTCCTGCAGTTGCAAAACTTGTGGACTTAAAATGTGTGGAGAATGGTCGAAATCAAGAAATGCTGATTTCTGTGTTGAGAAGCAAAACATCTGTCCCCCCTGCTCTAAAACCTTAATTACTGTTTGCAGATTGTGCACATTTCTGGGTTAAAGAAGGAGTAAAATACAGCAAAATCATCCATATATAACATACAATACACTGACTTCCTAACTGTGGATGTAATCAAACAATTATTAAGCCTTGGATGTAGTGTTATTGATGGTAGTAACATGGTAAAATTGAAAAGGCAGGCTTGAAAGCCATCATTCTCTTGTTAAAAGTGCTCCAACAGGGCTCACCCAACATCATAACACAATAAGCAATGTGTAAAAAGAGGATTATGTATAGACTGAGAGACGTGTTTTGAATCCTGATTTTTGGAGCTACCGAAGGCTGTTATGTCACTAAGCTCCATAGAATGGCTTCTCAAAAAAAAAAAAAAAAATAAATAAATAAATAAAAAAAAAATACTTCCAATAGATATAGTTTCCATATGAAAGATTGTCCAATAACTGCCTCCAGCAGATATAGATTATCAATTTTAGAATGATATCTCCAGAATCCAACCTGAAACTCATATTTGGGTTGACAGGAGTAAGAAACCCAAACAAGGTAGCAGTATATCAATTGATCAATTTCCCTGAAATATTTCCTACATAGCTTTTGGGGGGAGGGGGTGACCCTCTGATGGACACTTAGTTAGGTCCAGGTCCTCCCTTGTTTCAAGAGCGTTATTAGTACTGAATCCATGAGGTGAGGTAATCTCCTTTCTCCCCGATATGTTGCACCTGTCAAACTCCACAGACATTGTTGAAACAACAGTTGCTACTGGTTCTCTATCATGACTGTGTTGATAGAAGGCAGGATCCTGGCTGGCAATGGTGATCACTATAGGAAAATATGCCTTGATTGTCTGCAATATACTTATCTGACTGATCTAGAGATTACCATTTCTCATTATGCCAGTAACTCAGCATATTCCACTTTGGGTATAATTCCACTTTGGGTATAATTCCCCCTTATAATCTCCAATATTAATGTTGACTTAGTAGAATTTAGTTCAGGAGTTCATAACACTGTCTCTTTTTGTTCTCCTTAATAGTTCAGTGGCATTTGACTCTTGTCACTTAAATGACTGCAATATTCATTGCAATTGGTCAGCATTAGTGTTGCTGCAAAACAGCACAACTGCATGTGATAGCAAAGTTGCACTCCTAACTTCACAAAACACAGACACTCTTAACCCTTTTGCTGCTGTGGGCGTGTCCATCTATATGCATCCTGGGCTGCCAACCTTTCACTGCTGCAGATGTGTTACTTCCATAGCTCAGTGAATAAAAATGTTTCAAGCATTTATAATACTACATATGTGCCTCATTGCATGCTATTATTGCACGAAATCTTGTTTCGATATGTTGAATCATTTAGGAGATATGACAATAGTTATGACCACATTATTCGCGAGGTACAAGGACATTAATGCATGTATTGTGCACGATCATCCATTGGAAATAAAACATATAACTCAAGAACAAAATGAGATATTGTTCTGCTCCCAATGTTAAATAAAATTTCAGTATATTACCTACATTTCATTCAGTGCAATGTATGAGGTAAAATTGAACACACACAATTTTTATGCAGTGAGTTTTTACCTTTACACTTTAAAGTCCCGGCGGGAGGGCGCCGGCGGGCGGGTGGGCGCATGAGCGGGGCACACGGGAGCACGCACAGAGTTGCGAGCTTTCGCGGCTGGCAGTTGCTTCGCCGGGGGGGGGGGGGGGGGGGATGAGGGGATGTGGGTTTTGGGGGAGGGGGTGGGGGGTCGTTCCAGTCCCGGGAGCGGGGGGACTTCCCTTCGGGGGGTGGGGGGGGGTGGGGGGGTGGGGGGGGGGGAAGGACGGGTGTACACTCGCACACACACACACACACACACACACACACACACCCACACACATGTCCATCCGCACATGCGGACACAAGCAGACGTTTAAATATGTCTGCTTGTGTCTGTGTGTGTGCGGATGGATGTGTGTGTGGGTGTGTGTGTGCGAGTGTACACCTGTCCTTTTTTTCCCCTAAGGGAAGTCTTTCCGCTCCCGGGATTAGAATGACTCCTTACCCTCTCCCTTAAAACCCACATCCTTTCATTTTTCCCTCTCCTTCCCTCTTTCCTGACGAAGCAACTGCCAGTTGCGAAAGCTCGTAATTCTGTGTGTGTGTTTGTGTGTTTTGTTCATGTGCCTGTCTGCCGGCGCTTTCCCGCTTGGTAAGTGTGTGTATATATATATATATATATATATATATATATATATATATAAATAAAACAGAAAGAAACTTCCACATGGGAAAAATATATTAAAAATAAAGATTCCAAGACTTACCAAGCGGGAAAGCGCCGGCAGACAGGCACATGAACAAAACACACAAACACACACACAGAATTACAAGCTTTCGCAACTGGCAGTTGCTTCGTCAGGAAGGAAGGAAGGAGAGGGAAAAATGAAAGGGTGTGGGTTTTAAGGGAGAGGGTAAGGAGTCATTCCAATCCCGGGAGCGGAAAGACTTCCCTTAGGGGAAAAAAAAAAAAAAAAAAAAAAAGGACAGGTATACACACACACACACATATCCATCCGCACATACACAGACACAAGCAGACATATTTAAAGGCAAAGAGTTAAGGGCAGAGATGTCAGTCGAGGCGGAAGTACAGAGGCAAAGAAGTTGTTGAAAGACAGGTGAGGTATGAGCGGCGGCAACTTGAAATTAGCGGAGGTTGAGGCCTGGCGGATATCGAGAAGAGAGGATATACTGAAGGGCGAGTTCCCATCTCCGGAGTTCGGATAGGTTGGTGTTGGTGGGAAGTATCCAAATAACTCGGACGGTGTAACACTGTGCCAAGATGTGCTGGCCGTGCATCAAGGCATGTTTAGCCACAGGGTGATCCTCATTACCAACAAACACTGTCTGCCTGTGTCCATTCATGCGAATGGACAGTTTGTTGCTGGTCATTCCCACATAGAAAGCATCACAGTGCAGGCAGGTCAGTTGGTAAATCACGTGGGTGCTTTCACATGTGGCTCTCCCTTTGATTGTGTACACCTTCCGGGTTACAGGACTGGAGTAGGTGGTGGTGGGAGGGTGCATAGGACAGGTTTTACACCGGGGGCGGTTGCAAGGGTAGGAGCCAGAGGGTAGGGGAGGTGGTTTGGGGATTTCATAGGGATGAACCAAGAGGTTACGAAGGTTAGGTGGACGGCGGAAAGACACTCTTGGTGGAGTGGGGAGGATTTCATGAAGGATGGATCTCATTTCGGGGCAGGATTTTAGGAAGTCGTATCCCTGCTGGAGAGCCACATTCAAGGTCTGATCCAGTCCTGGGAAGTATTCTGTTACAAGTGGGGCACTTTTGGGGTTCTTCTGTGAGAGGTTCTGGGTTTGAGGGGATGAGGAAGTGGCTCTGGTTATCTGCTTCTGTACCAGGTTGGGAGGGTAGTTGCGGGATGCGAAAGCTGTTTTCAGGTTGTTGGTGTAATGGTCGAGGGATTCAGGACTGGAGCAGATTCGTTTGCCACGAAGGCCTAGGCTGTAGGGAAGGGACCGTTTGATATGGAATGGGTGGCAGCTGTCATAATGGAGGTACTGTTGCTTGTTGGTGGGTTTGATGTGGACGGATGTGTGCAGCTGGCCATTGGACAGATGGAGGTCAACATCTAGGAAAGTGGCATGGGATTTGGAGTAGGACCAGGTGAATCTGATGGAACCAAAGGAGTTGAGGTTGGAGAGGAAATTCTGGAGTTGTTCTTCACTGTGAGTCCAGATCATGAAGATGTCGTCAATAAATCTGTACCAAACTTTGGGTTGGCAGGCTTGGGTAACCAAGAAGGCTTCCTCTAAGCGACCCATAAATAGGTTGGCATACGAGGGGGCCATCCTGGTACCCATGGCTGTTCCCTTTGATTGTTGGTATGTCTGGCCTTCAAAAGTGAAGAAGTTGTGGGTCAGGATGAAGCTGGCTAAGGTGACGAGGAAAGAGGTTTTAGGTAGGGTGGCAGGTGATCGGCGTGAAAGGAAGTGCTCCATTGCAGCGAGGCCCTGGATGTGCGGGATATTTGTGTATAGGGAAGTGGCATCAATGGTTACCAGGATGGTTTCTGGGGGTAACAGACTGGGTACGGATTCCAGGCGTTCGAGAAAGTGGTTGGTGTCTTTGATGAAGGATGGGAGACTGCATGTAATGGTTTGAAGGTGTTGATCTACATAGGCAGAGATGCGTTCTGTGGGGGCTTGGTAACCAGCTACAATGGGGCGGCCAGGATGTTTGGGTTTGTGAATTTTAGGAAGTAGGTAGAAGGTGGGAGTGCGAGGTGACGGTGGGGTGAGGAGTTTGATGGAGTCAGGTGAAAGGTTCCTTTCACGCCGATCACCTGCCACCCTACCTAAAACCTCTTTCCTCGTCACCTTAGCCAGCTTCATCCTGACCCACAACTTCTTCACTTTTGAAGGCCAGACATACCAACAATCAAAGGGAACAGCCATGGGTACCAGGATGGCCCCCTCGTATGCCAACCTATTTATGGGTCGCTTAGAGGAAGCCTTCTTGGTTACCCAAGCCTGCCAACCCAAAGTTTGGTACAGATTTATTGACGACATCTTCATGATCTGGACTCACAGTGAAGAACAACTCCAGAATTTCCTCTCCAACCTCAACTCCTTTGGTTCCATCAGATTCACCTGGTCCTACTCCAAATCCCATGCCACTTTCCTAGATGTTGACCTCCATCTGTCCAATGGCCAGCTGCACACATCCGTCCACATCAAACCCACCAACAAGCAACAGTACCTCCATTATGACAGCTGCCACCCATTCCATATCAAACGGTCCCTTCCCTACAGCCTAGGCCTTCGTGGCAAACGAATCTGCTCCAGTCCTGAATCCCTCGACCATTACACCAACAACCTGAAAACAGCTTTCGCATCCCGCAACTACCCTCCCAACCTGGTACAGAAGCAGATAACCAGAGCCACTTCCTCATCCCCTCAAACCCAGAACCTCTCACAGAAGAACCCCAAAAGTGCCCCACTTGTAACAGAATACTTCCCAGGACTGGATCAGACCTTGAATGTGGCTCTCCAGCAGGGATACGACTTCCTAAAATCCTGCCCCGAAATGAGATCCATCCTTCATGAAATCCTCCCCACTCCACCAAGAGTGTCTTTCCGCCGTCCACCTAACCTTCGTAACCTCTTGGTTCATCCCTATGAAATCCCCAAACCACCTCCCCTACCCTCTGGCTCCTACCCTTGCAACCGCCCCCGGTGTAAAACCTGTCCTATGCACCCTCCCACCACCACCTACTCCAGTCCTGTAACCCGGAAGGTGTACACAATCAAAGGGAGAGCCACATGTGAAAGCACCCACGTGATTTACCAACTGACCTGCCTGCACTGTGATGCTTTCTATGTGGGAATGACCAGCAACAAACTGTCCATTCGCATGAATGGACACAGGCAGACAGTGTTTGTTGGTAATGAGGATCACCCTGTGGCTAAACATGCCTTGATGCACGGCCAGCACATCTTGGCACAGTGTTACACCGTCCGAGTTATTTGGATACTTCCCACCAACACCAACCTATCCGAACTCCGGAGATGGGAACTCGCCCTTCAGTATATCCTCTCTTCTCGATATCCGCCAGGCCTCAACCTCCGCTAATTTCAAGTTGCCGCCGCTCATACCTCACCTGTCTTTCAACAACTTCTTTGCCTCTGTACTTCCGCCTCGACTGACATCTCTGCCCTTAACTCTTTGCCTTTAAATATGTCTGCTTGTGTCTGTGTATGTGCGGATGGATATGTGTGTGTGTGTGTATACCTGTCCTTTTTTTTTTTTTTTTTTTTTCCCCTAAGGGAAGTCTTTCCGCTCCCGGGATTGGAATGACTCCTTACCCTCTCCCTTAAAACCCACACCCTTTCATTTTTCCCTCTCCTTCCTTCCTTCCTGACGAAGCAACTGCCAGTTGCGAAAGCTTGTAATTCTGTGTGTGTGTTTGTGTGTTTTGTTCATGTGCCTGTCTGCCGGCGCTTTCCCGCTTGGTAAGTCTTGGAATCTTTATTTTTAATATATATATATATATATATATATATATATATATATATATATATATATATATATATATATATATATATATATAATATGTCTGCTTGTGTCTGTGTATGTGCGGATGGATATGTGTGTGTGTGTGTGCGAGTGTACACCTGTCCTTTTTTTCCCCTAAGGGAAGTCTTTCCGCTCCCGGGATTGGAATGACTCCTTACCCTCTCCCTTAAAACCCACACCCTTTCATTTTTCCCTCTCCTTCCTTCCTTCCTGACGAAGCAACTGCCAGTTGCGAAAGCTTGTAATTCTGTGTGTGTGTCTGTGTGTTTTGTTCATGTGCCTGTCTGCCGGCGCTTTCCCGCTTGGTAAGTCTTGGAATCTTTATTTTTAATATATTTTTCCCATGTGGAAGTTTCTTTCTGTTTTATTTACATCGTCATTATATATATATATATATATATATATATATATATATATATATATATTGTCAAATGCTTTCCCTGTTTATGAGCCACATCTGTGTGATATGTCTCTTATTTTGTTTTACCCTTCCACTATAGCACTATGACAGCATTACCACCTAATATTTACAATGATATTATGAAAAGGATAAATTTCTACTCACCATATAGAGGAGATATTGAATTACAAACAGGTGAAACTAAAATACTGATATACAGTTCAGCTTATGGCTCAAAAGGTTTTTTTTTTTTCTGAAGTAGAAGAAACACACACACACACACACACACACACACACACACACACACACACACACACAGTTACGGGACAACTGATGCACATGTGACCACTTTCGCTGGATGTTGAGTCTGGCCACAGTGGACAGAGGCAGTAGTCCTGTGTGTGGCAGTTGTGTTTGTGTGAACATGCGTGTGTTTTCTACTTCAGAAGAAGGCCTTCTGGCTGAAAGCTAAAATGTATGGCAGTCTTTTCATTGTGCCTGTTTGTGACTCAGCATCTCTTCTATATGGTGAGTAGCAATCCCACCTTTCCATAATACTGTTATTATTCCATCCTGGACGTACCACTTCAAATGTTTGTCATTTGTTGATGTAAAGCAATAAATGTATTTTTACAAATGAAGTAACATGGCCTTCTCATTATTGAAAAGGAGAAAGCTACTTACATTACAACTAGGTTAGCATCGAGAGAGTTTTCCATCGCAAGTTCCCGTAGACGAAGATGCCGGTTTGTTTTATCTGTCATCGCTATAAGCTCTGCCTCAGTAATGGAAACTGAAAATAAAAAGAAAAAGTCATCACAAATTATCAAATAGGTCTGTAATAATTATAAAATCACTAGCTGCTACCCATGGTTATCCCACACACAAGTAATATTGTTATGAGTGATGGTGTGGAAGTACGCAAGTAATTTATCTGCGTATATTGTGGCATAGAAATGTAAGTATGTATGTATAAATGTATGTAGTGCTAGTATGTAGGTACATAATGAATGTGTTTTCATTATTGCAATATGTAAAATCTTAGTTAAAAATATTAAAAACTACATTTTTTCACTTTCTTATCAGTTATTTATTGCATGATCTTAACTCAACAGCATTCTATAAACAACATTTCTGGTCTTGCTATATTTTGCAAGACTGTAAAGATTTTGTCGGCGAGATACATGTGAGCACGCCATATAGAGTTGTCCACAAGGAAAATAAAGGTTTTCTAAATGCACACGGTAACTCTTGAGTGTTTGTTCTTGAGCTTTATTTATGATCATAGCAAAAGCAATTCGAGTGGGAACTGCAATCATTCAAACCAACAAAAAGATGGAAAGAGTGTTATAGAAACAGGGAAGATGGAACAACTTCCAGGTACTGGAGAGGGGAAAAAATTATTTGTAAAAAGAGAGAGAGAGAGAGAGAGAGAGAGAGAGAGAGAAGAAGTCAGTGAAAAATATTCACAACAGAAAGGATCTCTTCCCCCTGACCCCCACCCCTCGCCACGCGCGCACGCATGCAAACTAAATTAAATACAAAAATTAAAATTATAAAATATCTGTTATCTACTACAAAATGGATGCCTGTTTCAAGGAATCAAGTTGGGCACTAAAATAACATGATTTTCTATATTTATTAAATAACATTAAACTGACAAAGAAAACAGCAAGCAATTTGTAATGAATGGAAATAAAATGAACCATCATGACTGCTGCAATTGGTGATTTCTTTGTTGTCACAAATGGTTTGCCTGCATTAAAATAGCATCCTCAGGTGAAAACAGTGCTACATTAGTGCGCCAAGATGCCCCCAACATAGTCAAAAACCAAACCCCTGAAGAGGCGAAGCCATCAAAATAAATAAAACAGGACAATGGGGCTTTTGTGGTGTTGTTTGCATGCGTACAGCACAGAAGGAGGTCAAGTATGTACTTCCATTCATTATGAAGTTTAATTGCTGTGCCTGCCCACATTACATAGTTCTATGTGGAAATGATTTGACATTTGGTCCAGTGCAAATTTATAATATTTGTACGCGTAATAATGTCAGCTGCCCTCACATGTCTGTCTGTTCAGATACGAACAGCTTGTGATGTTCCACCCCCTGCCCTCCCAACTGCCCCAATGCATAATGACACGGCACACATAGCGTCATTGCTGAACGGCACATACAGAGGGGCATGGGCAGGAGCACGAACCTATGAATCATGCTATTGAAGTAGCTATGCATTATTCAACAGATTTAATAACTTTTTAACATGGTTTATGTTCACATATGCCAGAAAAGAGGTTTCATTCATTACTTCAGCCTCTTAGTGGTCTTTTTTTTTAAGTAGTGTGAATTCTTCCAATGGACCTCCACACCAAATTTCGTCAAAATCAGTTGTATTAGTATGGATAAGTGAAACATTTATTGAGAGAAAAGGAAAATTCACTTGAGAAAATTATTAAATTATGAGCCAGAAGGCTGGGCATTACTGACCTTCAACAGGCAAAATATTTAGTATCCCCGGCCTCTTTTCCTTTTCACCCAAATAAACTGACTGAAATAAATCTCCTACCAATTTTAAATTTCTGGTTTGCTCATGTTTATACATCAGCATAACCAATGCCAGCACTGACTAGGATACATTAATATCAAATACCTAGTAAATAAACAGCTAGTTTGGAGTCAAATAAGAAACAAGGTTTATTTCTTTTTCTTATGATTTATGTGAACCATCATTTCTCCATATTTTCATGTATCTCATCATATTTACCAACCATCGTTATCAACAAAAAGCCATCTCTTTGCTGTTATTCACACTACTTTTCTGTGACAGATATTTCCTTATAATGTAATTATGCTAGAAAGTGAGCACATGTAGGAGGAAGACGAGGAGGAGGAGGAAGAGGAGCAGCAAGGGGTGTGCCCAGGAGAGAAGGATTATGTGTGTGGGGGGGAGAGGGGGGGAGGAATGGTTGTACAGCCTCCACTGAGTGGAAGAGAGAGTGGAGGGAAGGGGAAGAGAGATGTAATATGTAGTGTGGTAGAATCATGTGCCTTTATTTAATATTGTACTACATGTTCTATTAATTTAAAAAGTATGTAATTTGCTTGGTTGATCTTATCATTTATGAGATTTTCGATTTCTGTTATTGTTTCATAAATATTTAGATTTCTTGGAAGATGAGAAAGTGTTTCATGTTGCTCATGCTTATGACTTCCATGTCTGTGTCTTTGATAATAATTTTGTGATGGTGTTGGAGTGAATGGTATGCAAAACTTGAGCGATTCGTTTTTCACCTTGATGAACTTCACTTTTACAGAAGCCTTACATCGACACAACTAGTAACATCTGAGTCAAACCATATGAGATTTCCAAATTATTACCTCTGCTCCATGGTTTCATCCCTGTGCATATTCCCATTCTAAAAGCTGCTCCACGCAACCACTCACTGTCACCTACTGTGGCTCCACCACTGGTAAAACCTTCACAAACAAAGACAGAGAAATTGCAAAATCATGCATGGTGTTCACCAACTAACATGTGTCCACTGAACAGATTTTTTATATAGTCTAATGCTGCCATTATTTTTGAGTGTTCTGTGAGAGCACAGCAGATGATGCTGTAATTTACCGTCTAGTAAGGTCATCCGAAGACCAGTATCAGCTGCAAAGCGATTTAGAAAAGATTGCTGTATGGTGTGTCAGGTGGCAGTTGACGCTAAATAACGAAAAGTGTGAGATGATCCACATGAGTTCCAAAAGAAATCCGTTGGAATTCGATTACTCGATAAATAGTACAATTCTCAAGGCTGTCAATTCAACTAAGTACCTGGGTGTTAAAATTACAAACAACTTCAGTTGGAAGGACCACATAGATAATATTGTCGGGAAGGCGAGCCAAAGGTTGCGTTTCATTGGCAGGACACTTAGAAGATGCAACAAGTCCACTAAAGAGACAGCTTACACTACACTCGTTCGTCCTCTGTTAGAATACTGCTGCGCGGTGTGGGATCCTTACCAGGTGGGATTGACGGAGGACATCGAGAGGGTGCAAAGAAGGGCAGCTCGTTTTGTATTTTCGCGTTATAGGGGAGAGAGTGTGGCAGATATGATACACGAGTTGGGATGGAAGTCATTACAGCATAGACGTTTTTCGTCGCGGCGAGACCTTTTTACGAAATTTCAGTCACCAACTTTCTCTTCCGAATGCGAAAATATTTTGTTGAGCCCAACCTACATAGGTAGGAATGATCATCAAAATAAAATAAGAGAAATCAGAGCTCGAACAGAAAGGTTTAGGTGTTCATTTTTCCCGCTCGCTGTTCGGGAGTGGAATAGTAGAGAGATAGTATGATTGTGGTTCGATGAACCCTCTGCCAAGCACTTAAATGTGAATTGCAGAGTAGTCATGTAGATGTAGATGTAGATGTAGATGGCATTGCAGAGGCCTTGGCAGTCAGTGAGTGCCGTATGTCAGCAAGCCAGTTACTTTGATGAGGTTATTTAAGCATTGTGTGGCAGACCAGGCCCAGCACTGTGAACCCGCCAGTGATGTGCTGAAACAAGGGTCCTATAGAATGGGCAGAGGAGATTTGCGGAAACAAGGTATAGGTTAAGGCGGGACAAAAAGGAAGCAGAAGGAAGGGAAAGAGCGGAAGATTAGTGTCTCCTTTAACTATTCCCACAGAGTGTTCAACTGATGTTACTATAGTTAAGTCTATCAACAGTGTGAAGAGTAGGATGAAACTTAACAAGTGGTGGGACAATATTTTAAATGGGAAAATTAAGGTAACTAATGAAGAGGGTAATAATGTTGCACAGAGCTGGCTCTATGTGAAGAATACCAATGTTATTGACATTAAGGCGAGTAATACAGGAAGTGTCGTCTCCAATGTCAGTAGAATTATGGAATCTGGAGTAGCCGTACTGCCAGACAAAGTGAGTTGGGGGTGGGGGGTGGGAGGTGGATGGGTGAGAGCCAGGGAGGGGGTGTACCAAAATTACTAAGTAAGTGCATAGCAACATGGATGACTTTAAGTACAGTAGTACTTGCCCCACTGGTTGAGAATGGGTGATGTTTAAAGGCTGTAGAGTCTGAGCTTGATGCACAGGGAAGTGCATGTGGCACTGATTATCAGGATGTGAAGAGTGGAACTGGAGTTGATAATGTTTCTTTAGATACTATAAGAGATGCACAAGAAACTGTTGACGTTGTGATGCAGATGATGTGGAAGAATCAGTGTAGATGCATGTGTTTTCTCAGAAGCAGGATGTGCATAGCAAAAGGAACAGTAAATATGCTTGCAAAGTTTTCTAAATTGTTGAAAGGTGTATACCTGCAGTTTGGAACATTGTAGTAGCACAAACATGAAGTGAGAGCCTTGCAGAGCAAGCTGCTGAAGGTTGCTGTGACCTGTTTACAGTGCAGTGCAGTAATGTGCACAACAGGTGTATCCTAGGTATGAGGCAAACTTTCTGCCTGAACATAATTCCACAATTAACCTTTTGTGACGCGTGGTAGAACTTCAAGGGACAACATTTCAGCTGGAGGAAACTGTGGCCTATGGATTACTGTTGCAACTTTCATCCGATGTAACAAAACAACAAAGTCTTAATTTGTATGATATAATGTCACAAGGCAACAGGAAGTTGCTGTGGGTGAGCAGGAGCAGCAGAAAGCCAAGCATTTCAGGAGGAATTCAGTCTGTGATTAGCACTACAGTGGAGAGATAAGTGGAAGTACCTGTCGATGTAATGTAAGTGATAGTACCATATATGATTCATGTGCAAGGATAGGTTTGGGATATATCTTTTTAGGAAAACATAAGGGAAACTGTTGTCACAAGGACAAAGTGCCAAATGATGTTCCAAACCAATATAGGTTAAAAAACCAACAGATAGACTAAGGAGACTCCAAGCATAAGAGTTTTATGGAGTCAAACCCAGTACTGCTAAAAGTAAATGCAAAGGATAATTTAAAGAGAGAGCAAGACTTTTTCAGCATCACTCTTTGTTGTATAACATTTTAGTAGTAAGTACCAGTGACAAATACACTTCATGCTGTTTAGTACATTATAAGGCTACTGAACAGGTCATGAGGAGCTTGAAAAGTGTGGTTAGCTGTATGTGGAGAGTTCTCACCATGACATGGCTAGCAGGATATTAGTAGCAGTATACTGTGTTGTCCATTCTCACGAAAACTAATGGCCCAGTAATTAGTGTGACAAGTGTACCCTTGTAATGGTAAGTTAGGATCTAGGAACCACACATTGTAAGGTAAATTTGCAGCCACTAAATCTTATGGTTCATGCAACGTAGCAATTTGTGTAAAAATTGTACACTGTTGCCCATGCAGCCCATTACAGTGTACAGAACTGGTGTTGGTCTTCCAAAGAATGGTGGTGTTTTTGTGCCACCACTATTTTTTTGCGATTCTATGGAAGTGTAGTAGTGCAGCATTGCAGAAGCCATAGGCAGCTGTTGAGTGCAGGATGTCAGCATGCCAGTTACTGCAATGGAGTTATTTACATGTAGAGAGACAGACCAGGCCCTGCACCACAAACCTGTCAGTGTAGCTGCAAGACAGGCGTCTTACAGAATGGGGTAAGCAGTTTCTCCACAGAAATGTTGCATCGGCACAACAAATGAGCCAGTGTCTTGTACTGCACAATGGGTCAGCAAGCAACCACCATTTGAGACCAGCCAGCTGCCACCATGGCACCACCTGCCAGCACCAAGCCTTTCTTCTGACACTTGGTGTCATTCCACTAGTAGGCCACTCCAAGTGCTTTCCAGCAGCAGCCCAAACTCTGCCCAGGAGACATCAGATCGTAACTAGGATGGCACAGCTGCTCTCCCTTCTTCACTGGTGTGGGTGCCCTGGCACCTAGCACTGCTGCTCACAAGGGCAGGACTTCACACCAGGAGGCTGACATCCTCTGCAAGTGTTTCAGTTGCCTCCTGTACCACAGACACCACTCACATGCAGCACAGTATGCCTAACAGGGATGTGTGCTGCTAGGTAGCTGTGGGCATCAGCATTTTGGGATGCATAGCCATGACCCGATGGCTGGTCAACAACCATCACTGCACTGCATGTGTCTATTGCACCACTCGCTACAAGGGGCATGGCTGCCACACCATAGCATCTGAGTATAGTGGCATGGGCTGTAATAAAGTGATTAATTGTTGATATTGTTTTACTAAGCTGCTACCTGCCTGCATCCTTGCCACGACCCACTGCTGCTGGTTCTACACAACTCTCTGCTGCTGTCCAGTTCTACACGACCCTCTGCTGCTGTCCAGTTCTACACTAAACTGCTGCCCAACCCTGCACAAAAGTGGGCTGACACTCCTGAGTCAATTTCAATAGGAATGGCCATTTCTATACTAGCTGAGTACACGAATAGATGTAAAACAACTGTTAACCTTGGGTACATCCAATATCCAACTGGTGAATATGGTCTACAGTATGACTCAAAGGATGTATTTGCTTCTTACACCAAACAGGCTATTTATATCTCCTCACCAAATACTAGTTTCCCTGAACTCTGGAGATGGGAACTTCCCATTCCACAAATCTCTCCTGGATTTAATTTCCATTCCTACAGTCTACTTCTGTTCTTCTACATCATCATCCTCTTTTTTGTTATATATATTTTATGGATATTCTATATACTGTGTCCCACTATTTTCTTTATTGGTTTTACTTTTTCTTCTTTGATCTTCTCCCTTCCCTCTTTCTCATTGTCTCCCCCTCCCAACTTCCTTTTATTCCTAGTTCTGGACAGCACTATTTATGTCTCTTTTTCTCTTAATTCATCATTACTTACCACTCTTACCACTCTGTCTCCTATTCACTCTAATGCCCCCTTCCCCCTTGGTCTCCCCTCATCTTCAAAGCAGATAGGCCCCTCTGATCCTGGGAACTCAATGACTGATTCTTCCTTCTTAATATTTCCCAGCCTATACTTCAAGAATGGATCTAATAGTTCCAAAAGCTAGGATAGAGTCATGTACTTTTACATGTGTCTGTTAGCTCAAGTGAATTGTCCTTTGGATAGAAAAGGTTTGTTTTATTTCATTAATTTTCCTTTATTTCCTTGGTTAGAAGAAAATAAATATAAAAATGACAAAAATATATAATAAATACTTACTGCCATCTCCGCTGTCACACTCTTGATTATCAGGCAATCTGAAACTACTGATAAGGTCTTCGAAGAAGGCAATGGTAGAGTCCTTTGGCCTCTTGGTTATATCTGGGATTACTTTTAAATCAGAGTAATCAATTCTAAATTTTGCCAACAAACTTGCCATGCTGCAAATAAAATAATAAGTAATGAACTAATTTAAATTGTCACAACTCACTTTTAAAATGGGAAAAATATTGTTGTGGATATAGTCCTGGTGAAGCTGGCGTAAGTATTGATTTTCTGTATTTATGTCAAACAGGCTCAGCAGAAACATGGTGGGAGTTCCCAATGGGCAAATAATGTCGGGGATCATTTGTTCTGTTTTGATTTGGAACACAATAATTACTTTGTCAGTAGGTAATGTAGGAAGCTCTGATGACAGAGATCATTAATATTCACACCAATCACTTATCCCAAAGCAACAATGAGCCTGGACTATAAAATACTCATGATTAAGCAGGAAGAGGGTAAGAGAAGGGTATCCAGTACACACAGCAAGTTTTACTAAGTGTCTGTTCACTTGGGAAGAGGGGACCTAGTAATAATGAAGTACATTCAGTTACTTCCTCTCACACCCAAGAATACATATATTTTTTTTTTTTTGCTATATCCATTACGTTATTTTGTTGAATGCAACTAATAAATTAATGAAACAGCTGCAGACTGCGATTAGCTCACTATGTGGCAAATATAATGTGTACAAAAGACATTTTCTAATATTTTCACATTAAAAAAAATCAACACATAAAAATTTTAAAAAATTACAGTTAACATAAAACATTTACATCACTGTGAAAGTACTTTAAATCAATGCAAGCATACTCTACTAGGGCTAACACTAGTAACAAATTTGCTGCTAATAATCTGTGTGATTAAAACTGAAGAAACTGAAACTGAAGAAATTACAAAATGTATGATGAGATAAAAGAAATTATTCAGGTAGTGAAGGGAGACGAAAATTTAATACTCATGGGTGACTGGAATTTGACAGTAGGAAAAGAGAGACAAGGAAACATAGTAGGTGAATATGGACTGGGGCTAAGGAAGGAAAGAAGAAGCCGTCTGGTAGAATTTTGCACAGAGCATAACTTAATCATAATTAACACTTGGGTTCAAGAATCATAAAAGAAGGTTGTATACATGGAAGCCCCCCATGAACGATGGACCTTGCCGTTGGTGGGGAGGCTTGGGTGCCTCAGCAATACAGATGGCCGTACCGTAGGTGCAACCACAACGGAGGGGTATCTGTTGAGAGGCCAGACAAACTTGTGGTTCCTGAAGAGGGGCAGCAGCCTTTTCATTAGTTGCAGGGGCAACAGTCTGGATGGATGACTGATCTGGCCTTGCAACATTAACCAAAATGGCCTTGCTGTGCTGGTACTGCGAAAGGCTGAAAGCAAGGGGAAACTACAGCCGTAATTTTCCCTGAGGACATGCAGCTTTACTGTATGATTAAATGATGATGGCGTCCTCTTGGGTAAAATATTCCGGAGGTAAAATAGTCCCCCATTCGGATCTCCGGGCAGGGACTACTCAGGAGGACGTCGTTATCAGGAGAAAGAAAACTGGTGTTCTACGGATCGGAGCATGGAATGTCAGATCCCTTAATCGGGAAGGTAGGTTAGAAAATTTAAAAAGGGAAATGGATAGGTTAAAGTTAGATATAGTGGGAATTAGTGAAGTTCGGTGGCAGGAGGAACAAGACTATTGGTCAGGTGAATACAGGGTTATAAATACAAAATCAAATAGGGGTAATGCAGGAGTAGGTTTAATAATGAATAAAAAAATACGAGTGTGGGTAAGCTACTACAAACAGCATAGTGAACACATTATTGTGGCCAAGATAGACACAAAGCCCATGCTTACTACAGTAGTACAAGTTTATATGCCAACTAGCTCTGCAGATGATGAAGAAATTATGAAATTTATGATGAGATAAAATAAATTATTCAGGTAGTGAAGGGAGACGAAAATTTAATAGTCATGGGTGACTGGAATTCGTCAGTAGGAAAAGGGAGAGAAGGAAACATAGTGGATGATTATGGATTGGGGCTAAGGAATGAAAGAGGAAGCCGTCTGGTAGAATTTTGCACAAAGCATAACTTAACCATAGCTAACACTTGGTTCAAGAATCATAAAAGAAGGTTGTATACATGGAAGAATCCTGGAGATACTAAAAGGTATCAGATAGATTATATAATGATAAGACAGAGATTTAGGAATCAGGTTTTAAATTGTAGGACATTTCCAGGGGCAGATGTGGACTCTGACCACAATCTACTGGTTATGACCTGTAGGTTAAAACTGAAGAAACTGCAAAAAGGTGGTAATTTAAGGACATGGGATCTGGATAAGCTGAAAGAACCAGAGGTTGTACAGAGTTTCAAGGAGAGCATAAGGGATCAATTGACAGGAATGGGGGAAAGAAACACAGTAGAAGAAGAATGGGTAGCATTGAGGGATGAAGTAATGAAGGCAGCAGAGGATAAAGTAGGTAAAAATTCAAGGGCTGCTGGAAATCCTTGGGTAACAGAAGAAATATTGAATTTAATTGATGAAAGGAGAAAATATAAAAATGCAGTAAATGAAGCAGGCAAAAAGGAATACAAACGTCTCAAAAATGAGATTGACAGGAAGTGCAAAATGGCTAAGCAGGCATGGCTAGAGGACAAATGTAAGGATGTAGAAGCTTATCTCATTAGGGGTAAGATACATACTGCCTACAGGAAAATTAAAGAGACCTTTGGAGAGAAGAGAACCACGTGTATGAATATCAAGAGCTCAGATGGAAACTCAGTTCTAAGCAAAGAAGGGAACGCAGAAAGGTGGAAGGAGTATATAGAAGGTTTATACAAGGGCGATGTACTTGAGGACAATATTATGGAAACGGAAGAGGATGTAGATGAAGACGAAATGGGAGATAAGATACTGCGTGAAGAGTTTGATAGAGCACTGAAAGACCTGAGTCCGCACAAGGCTCCCGGAGTAGACAACATTCCATTAGAACTACTGACGGCCTTGGGAGAGCCAGTCCTGACAAAACCCTACCATCTGGTAAGTAAGATGTACGAGACAGGCAAAAAACACTCAGACTTCAAGAAGAATATAATAATTCCAATCCCAAAGAAAGCAGATGTTGACAGATATGAAAATTACCGAACTATCAGTTTAAGAAGTCACAGCTGCAAAATACTAACGTGAATTCTTTACAGACGAATGGAAAAACTGGTAGAAGCCGACCTCGGGGAAGATCAGTTTGGATTCTGTAGAAATGTTTGAACACGTGAGGCAATACTGACTTTACAACTTATCTTAGAAGGAAGATTAAGGAAAGGCAAACCAACGTTTCTAGCATTTGTAGACTTAGAGAAAGCTTTTGGCAATGTTGACTGGAATACTCTTTTTCAAATTCTAAAGGTGGCAGGGGTAAAATACAGGGAGCGAAAGGCTATTTACAATTTGTACAGGAACCAGATGGCAGTTTTAAGAGTCGAGGGGCATGAAAGGGAAGCAGTGTTGGGAAGGGAGTGAGACAGAATTGTAGCCTCTCCCCAATGTTATTCAATCTGTATATTGAGCAAGCAGTAAAGGAAACAAAAGAAAAATTTGGAGTAGGTATTAAAATCCAGGGAGAAGAAATAAAAACTTTGAGGTTCGCCAATGACATTGTAATTCTGTCAGAGACAGCAAAGGACTTGGAAGAGCAGTTGAATTAAGTCAGGTGATGCTGAGGGAATTAGATTACGAATGAGACACTTAAAGTAGTAAAGGAGTTTTGCTATTTGGGGAGCAAAATAACTGATGATGGTCGAAGAAGAGAGGATATAAAATGTAGACTGGCAATGGCAAGGAAAGCATTCCTGAAGAAAAGAAATTTGGTAACATCGAGTATAGATTTAAGTGTCAGGAAGTAGTTTCTGAAAGTATTTGTATGGAGTGTAGCCATATATGGAAGTGAAACATGGACAATAAATAGTTTGGACAAGAACAGAATAGAAGCTTTCAAAATGTGTTGCTACAGAAGAATGTTGAAGATTAGGTGGGTAGATCACGTAACTAATGAGGAGGTATTGAATAGGATTGGGGAGAAGAGAAGTTTGTGTCACAACTTGACTAGAAGAAGGGATCAGTTGGTTGGACATGTCCTGAGGCAGCAAGGGATCACAAATTTAGCATTGGAGGGCAGCATGGGAAGCTGCATCAAACCAGTCACAGTACTGAAGACCACAACAACAACAACATCAACAACAACAACAACAACAACAACAATCTGTGTGATTAACTGCATCGCTAGACAGCTAAATAACACATACTTGTACCAAGCTGTATTAGACAAAATGCACAGAATTATGTACAACTGATGGCTGTTGGAGCAAGTGGCCCCTTCTGGCTGAGGAAAGGGGAAAAAAAACTTGGAAAACTTACAGACACAGGAGAAGTCAGCCAAGCCAGCATAAGAGAATGAAATGAACTATTTGTACCGAACAACATTTTAAAACTTGAAATCTTGGAAGTAATGGAAAGTGTAGCAAGCAAATCTAAGATTAGAGAAAATATGTCATGAACAGGATCAAAATAAATGAAATGCAAACGAAAGTTTAGCAAAACAAAAAAAAAAAGGCAAAATAGCATATGTGCACCTACGTCACAAAAATCACATTGCAGACAATGGTCTGCAACAGGATACTGTATGTTGCCATCATACACTCTTACTAAGAGTTAAGTAGTTTTCATAATATTATAAAAGGAAGAACAGTGATTATGCATATAGTTACTTATTTCATTCAATTAGGTCCAGAAACAGTAAAAACTGAGAGCAAATCTGGAGAATATAGAACAGAGACAAGCAGAATAATCCTGGAGTCTGGAATCTGAGGGAAATAAAGAAAGGTGTAAAAAGAGTGGTGCAGAACATGCTAGAGAGCACATGTAAAAATTAGAAACATATTTTGAAGTCAGCCAAATGGTTTCAGTTACTATGGTAGTGCAATAAAGAGGAGCTATAGTTATAATGCTTATTAAACACAAAAAAGTAATGGGTAAGAGTCTTTAAAAATAAAAGTAATTTTGCAATAACTTTGTTTGCCACCTAAAGACATAAAAAGAAATACGGTATTTAAAGAAATTAGTATGAAAGGGTAATGCTCAACATAATATGGAAAAGAAACTAATCAGATCAAAACTTCTAAAAACCAATTTTTAGGAAAAAAGCCTAGGTGCTGGATAAGAAATATGCTCCAAGAAACACATATTTATGCAGTGCAGCTCCTTGTAAAATTAACAAATACATACCTCCTCTGCTCAAATTCAAGTTCACTCTTTTTATTTGCTAAAGCAAATACTCTCAGCTTGCACGCTGACCAGTTTCTTCGAGTTGAAATGATATATGGTAGCAGAAGAGTGAGACCTGCAAACATTAAAAGTAGTACACACTCTCCAACATGGACATAACTAACTGTTTCAATTAAAATCATCTACTAATTAGTACAAAACCCATTCCAAAATGAAACCATCAACCAAAGAAGCAACTGGCTTCACTGCAAATGAAACTGCCATCAACCAAAGAAGCTACTGTCTTCATTATACATTAAACCAGCAGTTATTAAGAGAAAACTCTTAGCAACTTCTCTAGGTTCTTTTTTACCCAATTGAGGTGGAACAGTGGTATGAGAAAACCACACACAAAGACAGATGGAGAGAGAGATGGCCACTAGCAACTACTAAATTACCAATTAAGTTACAGATATGAAATTATGTGCAAGAAATGTATAAAGAAATGATACTGGGCACATGTAGAAGAAGAGACATAAGTTTTTGT
The DNA here is from genome assembly GCF_023897955.1 of Schistocerca gregaria. NCBI lineage: Eukaryota > Metazoa > Arthropoda > Insecta > Orthoptera > Acrididae > Schistocerca > Schistocerca gregaria. The sequence continues at coordinate 164,757,188 of NC_064926.1, read as the reverse complement.
GCAGTATCGAACATTTTGCACAGAGCACCAGAACACAAATTACACTGAGGATAAAACTGCACTGTTGTCACTGTTGATTTACTGTAGCTTGTTACCATCTCAGACCATTCAGTTGAATCAAATGTTGTGTTGTGTCAATGATGATGTAAATTCCTGGCAGTGTGTGAGTTACTCAGTTAGCTGCTATTACAATTCATAGATTATATGTATGAGTAATTGGAATGAACTAGATCCAATCAGTTTTAGGGGAACCTAAAAGTAATGTAGAATGCTTATGCATTTTGTACTCAAAATTTCGTTCACAGTACTTTTGAAATTGTTGAAAGAAACAATTTTAATTTCATTTTAAAACTAATTTTGCTAGGCTTCAGAAGAAGTATGAGAAAAGACAAATGCTCACCATGTACAGGAGATGCTGAGCCATAGACATCCATTTCTTAAATATTTATCAACAATTTCCTATTATTATATAATTTTTTTGAGTCTAAATGACAGACAATGAAACATAACTGGAGGTCAGCTATCAAACTTGACCATAAACACAGCACATATTCACAGCTTCTCTCTTTCTATCAATGAATTATCAGTTATTATAGATAGGCAAGATGGCAGAAACCACATGGAAATTATTCTAACCACATGGAAATTATTCTAATGAGTTATCATTGTAAATTTAATTTGCTATTGATAACCAACAGCAGCATAAAATGCAGATGTTTGAGGCAGTCTCTGCAAGATGCTTAATTACTTGCTTTACACAATATTCTTACAATCCAGTTTTGCAGAGTAACTATTTGTTTGAGTGTGTCTGCAATGCTCCAGAAGGTAGTTCCATAGGATGAAGTTGAATACAGCCAAAATTTTTATGCAGGTCAGAATATTGAGAAACTTTCACAATTGCAAAATATGTCAACTTGAGATTGTTTCAGATCATAACATCTAAAAGTTTTCTAAAACGTGTTTCACTTAGTTCACATCTATTAATATCTAATACTTACAGAAGTGCCAAATCATTATTTGTTTAAAATTGCATAACTATATTTTTAAAAGTTGGTTAGGTTAGATTGTTGAAATATTTGTTGGGAACCAGGTACTGATGTGGAGGCCTTGGTTAATATGTTTATGTCACTAGCAAAAATTACAGTTTCTGCTCTTCCCTGTAATATCTGTGTTAGAACATTTAAGAAGATGAAGAGCAAGAATAAATGAATGCCAAACACTGTGTGACTCCTCACTTCTATGTTCTCACATTCTGAGTTTATTTTTATGTTCGGTACAGTTGTAATTTATTACCTTCATTGTAACTCATTTTCTTATGCAAAATTATGCTGTATCTTCTTTTTAGTAGTGACTTCTCAAAATCTGGGTATTACTGTTGTGATAGTGCCACGACATTTAACAGTGCCGCCACGACAGTACGCACAAACGGCGATAGAGGCGCTCCGCAAATCAGATGAGCGTGGGAGCGCCACCTAGCTACGAACGGCACCGGCCGCATGTCACGGCACAGCAGTCGAATACGAGAGACTGAGTTGTAATCATGTGATCAGCTATTGTTTCTAAGAGAGAGTGTGAAAATCCACGCAATTATTGTGATTAAATTTTATAACACTTTTTGGCGACGAGGTCGGGATATTTTCACCGCGTTGTGGATTTGCGTGTTCGTGACGGGGCAGACATGGAACAGCTTATGCAAGCGCTCATTGAACAACAAACACAGCTGACGGCAGCGATTCAGGCGCTGTCGACGTCGCTTACTCATCGTCTGTCTTCCTCTTCTCCGCCTCCATTCCCTCCTTACGACGAGGCCGCTGAAGACTGGGAGAATTATGAGAAGCGTTTGCGGCAACACTTCTTGGCTTTCGGCGTTGTCGACGCTCCTATGTGTAAGTCGTTATTTCTATCTTGGATTTCCCCTCGGGTCTATCAGCTGCTATCTCAGTTAGCCCCTCTGCGGGAACCAGCCTCCCTGTCCTTCCAAGAAATGTGTGACTTATTGTCTGCCTATTATCGAACAAACACCCACGTCGTTGCCGCCCGCGTGGCGTTCTACCGGTGTCGTAAACAGCCCCATCAATCTTACCGGGCTTGGGCGGCGGAACTACATGGCCTGAGTAGGAAATGTCAGTTTGTCACGGACACTCATCACGAGTCTTATGCGGATTCAATGGTTAGGGATGCTATTCTACGGCTTGCTCCTGATAAAGAAGTTCGGCAACGTGCCCTACAACTGCCAAACCCGTCGTTGTCGGAAGTTCTAAGCATCGCTCAATCCTTTGAAGTGTCTCACGCTGCTGGCGCGCAAATAGACGCGTGGTGTGATGTAGGCGCTGTACAGTCAACTCTCGACAAGGACAATTTGCCTGTTGCACAGGAGAACGAAGATGTGGCGGCGGTTCACTCGCGTAAACAACGTCGCGTTGGGCCGCAACGCTCGCAGCGAAACCAGCAACCACAGAAGCCGGTTCGTTCCGCGCTTCCTTCTTGCCCCCGTTGTTTCGTACAGCACGACAGGGCAGCGTGTCCAAAACGTTGGGCCACGTGTAATTCATGTAGGAAAAAAGGCCACATTGCTTCTGTGTGTCAGTCCCATAAAGTTCCTGTCGACGAGGACGAGGCGTCGGACATGGATGTTCACTGTGTGCTTTCTCAAACAAATAAGTTGTTTGTTACTGTTCGTGTTCTGAATAAAGACATCCGCATGCAAGTGGACACTGGCTCTGCAGTAACTCTCATTAATTCTCGCACGTATTTGGCGTTGGGTTCCCCTCCTTTGTCTCCAGTTACGCGCAATCTGAGGACTTATAATCAGCAGAAAATTCCTATCATGGGCCAGTTTGATGCTTCCACTGCCTACAAGTCTGTTGTTCGGCCCCTCACGTTTTATGTGGTGGATCATGCGGGCACTGAAAACCTGTTCGGTTATGATGCTTTCCAGTTGTTTGGGTTCTCCATTGATGATGATGTGCACCTCATATCTGAGGACATTCCGTATCAACAGCTTGATGGATTGTGTTGTGAATTTTCGTCCGTGTTCTCTGCTGGTCTGGGTTGTGCCAAGGATTTTGCAGCCCACATTACTCTTAAACCTACGGCTCGCCCTAAGTTTTTCCGGGCACGCCCTATTCCAGTGGCGTTGCGTGCACCTGTCAAGGCTGAGCTAGACAGGTTAACAGCTTCAGGGATTCTCCTTCCGGTTACCTCCAGCGAATGGGCATCGCCGATCGTGGTGGTTTCTAAACCAAACGGGAGTCTGCGATTGTGTGGTGACTTTAAAGCCACTGTCAACGCTCAGAGCGTCATTGACACTTATCCTCTTCCTCGTCCTGAGGAGTTGTTTACCAAGCTCGCTGGGGGCCAGTTCTTTTCCAAACTTGACTTATCGGAGGCGTACCATCAGTTGCCGTTGGACGCTCCTTCCAAGGAATTTCTCGTTATCAACACTCCTTGTGGGTTGTATCAGTACCAGCGATTACCATTTGGCGTCGCTAGCGCACCGGCCATTTTTCAGCGGTTTTTGGAACAGCTCACGGCTTCCGTTCCCGGCTGCATAAACTATCTGGATGACATTGTTGTCACGGGAGCCTCCACTGCGGAGCACCTTCGTAATTTACGTTCACTGTTTCGGGTTTTGCATTCGGCTGGGTTGAGGTGCAATCTGGACAAATCACAGTTCTTCCAACCCTCCATTGAGTATCTTGGTTTCCAGTTGTCCCGTGAGGGCATACGCCCTCTCCGTGAGCACGTTGCGGCCATTAACGCTCTACCCCGGCCGTCTACGGTCAAAGAACTTCAGGCGTTTCTAGGCAAGATTGCTTATTATCACAAATTCATTCCATCCGCAGCAGCGGTAGCTTATCCTCTGCATCAGCTGTTACGCAAAAACGTCCCCTTCTGTTGGTCCGACGGGTGTGAGCAGGCTTTTGTCCGCCTGAAGGCTCATTTGCAGTCGGCGCCTTGTCTTGCCACATTCCGTCCGGGTCAGCACTTGGTTCTGGCGACTGACGCGTCACAGTATGGCCTAGGGGCTGTTCTCGCCCATCGGTATGAGGATGGGTCGGAACGACCCATTGCCTATGCTTCCAAGACCCTCAACGAGGCGCAACGGCGTTACTCTCAAATCGAAAAGGAGGCGCTCGCTATCATTTATGCTCTAAAAAAGTTCAGCGTTTTTTTGTATGGTTCTAAGTTTCACCTCATCACCGACCACAAACCGCTGGTCTCTCTGTTCAGCCCCTTGGCGTCACTTCCGGATAAGGCAGCTCACCGCCTGCAACGTTGGGCCTTATACTTGTCTCGTTTTCATTATGAGATTCACTATCGCCCCACGGCCCAGCACGCAAACGCGGATGCATTGTCACGATTGCCGATGGGCCCCGACCCTGTTTTCGATCGCGATGAACTCCTCTGTTTCCACATTGATGAGGAAGAACGTCGTGCAGTCGAGGGCTTTCCACTTACAGGTTCGCAGGTCGCGTCAGCTACTGCGCGGGACCTGGTCCTGCGTCGGGTGATCGGTTTTGTTCAACGAGGTTGGCCAGACAGGACCGGGGGCCGGGCATCGGATCCCCTTCGCAACTACCATGCCTTGCGCCTTCGTCTGTCTGTTCGTGATGGTGTTGTTCTTCTGGCCACGGATGGTGCATCTCCACGGGTCGTGGTGCCAGCCTCTCTTCGCAAAGATGTTCTCAAACTGTTGCACGGAGGCCATTGGGGTATTTCTCGGACTAAGTCCCTGGCCCGCAGGCACGTTTATTGGCCCGGCATTGATTCGGACATCGCCCATATGGTTGCTGCATGTGGCCAGTGTGCTCAACAACTGGCGGCACCTCGTACAATGCCCTCTCCGTGGCCTGATCCAGCTCAGCCATGGGAACGGGTGCACGCCGACTTTGCTGGCCCCTTCCTCGGTACTTATTGGCTACTGTTGATTGACGCCTTCTCGAAGTTTCCATTTGTTGTTAGATGTCCGTCGCCCACCACTGCGGCGACGACGCTGGCTTTGTCCAAAATCTTTGCGCTAGAAGGTCTTCCATCCACGATCGTCACGGACAATGGCCCTCAGTTCTCTTCGCAGGCCTTCCGTGATTTTTGTACTGGACAAGGGATTCATCATGTTACCGCACCTCCCTTCCATCCGCAATCGAATGGGGAGGTCGAGCGCCTTGTCCGCACTTTCAAATGCCAGATGAAAAAATTCCTTAGTGATTTTTCCACAGATGACGCCCTGCTGCAATTTCTGAGTTCTTATCGCTTCACGCCTCTGGGTGATCGCAGCCCTGCTGAACTCTTGCATGGCCGCCAACCGCGCACTCTACTGCACCTGCTTCACCCTGTCAGGCCTTGTACTGTGTCCCCTAGTGCGGGAAAATACTCGGTGGGCGCCGACGTGTGGGCATGAGGGTATGGATCTCGCCCTAAATGGATTCCAGGGGTGGTCAAGGCTCTTCGCGGCCGCCGGCTTTGTGAAATCCGTACGGGCGACGGCACGGTTGTTCGCCATTACGACCAGATGCGCCCACGAGTGGTGGCCACGCCTGTGCCACCGCCCCATCCTTCGCCTCCACCAGCTCGAGACGCCAGTCCTGTCGCTGCTGCCGATCTACCGTCCGTGTTGATGCAGCCGCCGTCGCTGCCGCTTCCAAGTACTCCGGAACCGCCCCCAGTCGCGACGCCACCTTCTCCGGGACCCATCTCGCTGGAGCACACTCCCAGGTCAATGACACCTATGGATGCTGCTCCGGAGTTTTCACCCATCATCTCATCCAGGAGGCACGTTCCTCGCACGAGCTTCCGTCCTGGACATTTTCGACCATACTCCCGTGTCTCTGCGCGGGATCTCCTCGGGGCCTCACAAGAGGCCATGGATGTCTCTGCGTTGTCCATGTCTCCAAGGAAGTGAGTGTTTATTTTTTTCAAGGGGGGAAAAGTGTTGTGATAGTGCCACGACATTTAACAGTGCCGCCACGACAGTACGCACAAACGGCGATAGAGGCGCTCCGCAAATCAGATGAGCGTGGGAGCGCCACCTAGCTACGAACGGCACCGGCCGCATGTCACGGCACAGCAGTCGAATACGAGAGACTGAGTTGTAATCATGTGATCAGCTATTGTTTCTAAGAGAGAGTGTGAAAATCCACGCAATTATTGTGATTAAAGGTTATAACAATTACTTTTACAACTGAATCATATTGGATAATTCTACTCACCTCCATCATCATACAGCCACCACACATCAATTGTGCCCTTCTTCTGGTTCCTCTGAAACTGTGTGAGATTGTTCAACACATCTTTTGGTAGTGAATTGCCATCAGCACCTCTGAAACACAATTTTTTTGGAGAAGGATGAGTAGAGGAGATAGATATATCAACATAACACCAACAATTTAATGTAGAGATGCAATTCCATACACAGTATTAAAAATTCACTTATTTCATCATAACAGTACTATCACTAAACAGCTACTGCACTGTTGACTGATAAGATACACATTCTGCAGTTGAATACTGACAAGGGAATGGTCCAAGCGATCATACTGAAACCTGCCCTGAAATACAATGAAGAAACACAATGTCAAAATTTTATCTCCTAAGACACACTGCAAATACTTTTTAAAAATGTTGAACATTGCCAAATTCATAGCTCGGCAGGTGGCTGGAGAAATGTAAGTCCTACTGGAGCTGCAGCAGACAGTGGATGTGCAACATGGAAGGCACATAATCTTTATTGTCAAAACAGTGGTAGACAGATAACACAACACAATGTAATGTTAATTTGTAAAGTGAATTTCAGTTTTCATTGATGATTTCTCTGACACAATTGTTCACAGTTGCTATTTGCTCAAATTTGTGAGTCATTTAATATTCATAATAATTAGCAGTTGCCTCTGTGTCACTGCTAAGAGTTAACAGTGGAGATAAACAGCTTTAATTTTCTTTGTTTTCTCATCACATATGCTTGCTAACAGCATTTGTCTTCATACAGGTTTCAGAGTTTCGCAGTACTGTGGAAACCAATTAATGTTTTCAACCTCACAAAAATGAAATATGAAGAACTTGGAATGCAATTTATTAGTTAATTTCTTGCACATTCATTCAAATTATCTGAACATTTCATTAGAAACTATGGAATTATTAGGGAAAAAACAGGAAATAACTCTGATGATTTCATGAATTACTGTTTGAATGATGATTGTTCTACTAATTGAATTCCAGAACAAAAAAAAAAAAAAAAAAACAGCACCTTCCTTGCCCGAAGAAAACATGTACAGTAATAGCTTTCAGTTACAAGGTCAAGGCTGTGATTTTTTTGTTTAGATGAAGGAGAGAAAAACTGCTTAAAATTAAGCAATGTGCAAAGCCACTTTCATTTCATAACATCTGACCACAAATTGTAAAAATGTGAGAAAGATTTACATCAAGTACAAAATATGTGCCAAAACGAAAGTTACAAAAGTGTGAAAGAAAAATTATTCAAAATATTTAGAACTGTTCGAGAGACAGTTTACAGTTACTGAGGGAGATCTGCAGGAATGGGCATTCTGAACTGCAAATGAGATGAGTATTACCAGTTCCAGGTATCTTGAAACTGGTTGAAAGAATTCAGGAAATTATATGGAAAAGGAAGTTGCAAAGTTACAAATTTTATTTCAAGTACATGTGTACAGATTTCATTAAATGGCAATACTATAGAGAAATTCAAAGCTGATAATTAGATGAAGCTTCTTGTTATCTCCTAAATGTTATGTGTAAAGCCAGTCAGTCAAGTTTCATGCAAGATCTGCATGAAGATTGCACTTTTTCATTTAAAGTGAATATAGGGCAATGTTGTTTGTGCAGTTGATTAATGCTATGATACATTTTTATACAACAGCACCAGTGATAACTATCAGTGGATTACTGTTTCCACAGCTTCAGGAACCTCAAGTCAAATTAGGACTTGAAATATTAAAAAAGACTGTTTACTAGCAAACTCCTGATATCAATGTAGAAAGCTCAGGTAAAAATGAGAGATAATAATTTTCAATATTACTTATGAAAGTCTTTTTATAAGTTGCAGAAAATAATGTGATCCAACACTGTCGTTACACACTGCATGTCTGCCTGCCCGCATGTCAAATGGATGTTCAGAATGTCACACCTCTTCTACACATAGAGTAACTGAGTTACAATAGCATCCATGTAACTTGTTTCATAATCATTACTACAAACAAGCACCACATTTCAACAAGAATGCGTCTGTAATACACTTCCATGAAACCCAGCTGATATGCATGGAGTAGAATAAAGATGGCAGAAAGTCTTTTCACCACACCTCCTACCCACTCAACTAAGAACGCTTTGGTTCTCTTTCCTCTGTTGTCAGCATTTTTCACAGCAATGGGCTAGTTGTCTTAGTATCACAGTACTGTTGACAGCACTGATGACACAGTCTTCATAAATCTAATTAAAATACACCAGTAAAACACTTCTTCTGTTGCCAGCATTCTGTGTACCAATGGACAAGTTGTTTTGTCAGCACAATACTGTTGACAGCATTGATGTTACATTCTTTACAAATATGATTAAAATACACCAGTAAAATACTTGTTAAGTCTTCAGTATACAAACATCTAAGAGCTGGAGGAAGCTAATCTGCAGGAATAACACATAATTCAAAAGTAAGTATGTGTTTCCACAGTCAAATTTTCACTCTGCAGTGGAGTAAGCACTGATATGAAACTGTCTGGAAGATTAAAGCTCTGTGCTGGATGGAGATTCAAACTTGGGATCTCTGCAAAGGTCCCAAATTCAAGTCTCAGTCCGGCACAGTTTCAATCTGCCAAGAAGTTTCATACAATTGCACACTCCACTGCAGTGTGAAAATTTATTTCTGGAAACATCCCTCAGGCTATAGCTAAGCCATGTCTCCACAATATCCTTTCTTCCAAGACTGCTAGTTCTACAAGGTTCACAGCGCAGAGCTCTGTGAGGTTTGAAAGGTAGGACGAGGTGCTGGTGGAAGTAGAGCTGTGAGGATGGTTTGTGAATCATGCTTGGGTAGCTCATTGATTAGAGCACTTGCCCAAGATGAAAGGCAAAGGTTCTGAGTTCGAGTCTCGGTCCGGCACACAGTTTTAATCTGCCAGGAAGTTTTAAGTTAAAATTAATCAAATCCCTGTATTTGCAATGCTAAGTTGAGCTTCGATGCCCTGCTTGTGATTAGTACCTGTGAAAGGAATGGGCTGATAAGCTCATCTGAACCAAAATAAATTAATGTTGGAGTGGTAGTATAATTTTTTTTTCACATTTTATTTTTCTTTTATACATGGAGTAGGACAGGCAGCAGATATGTATTCTCATTGCGTACATTTTTGCTTTAGTTCATATGTGCCATTATGAGATACTTCTTATTTTTTGATCATATCTGTTATAGCATTGACAGGAGATGGTGGTAGGGTACAGGAGACTTCGCTTCACTTGGAAAATTGGCAATCTATACAACTAAAATGGGGCACTCCATGACCACATCATTCTGAATAAATGGTATGAAATAATAAAAACTGACTGTTGTTACATCCACAAATGCAGAGGACCATCTTCCACATCCCAGTATTAATTAATCTCCATTTGTTTGTAACTGTAAGGTAAGAAGTTGATGGAATACATGCCAATATGTTTTAACTACATTTGGTGAACCTGAGTTACACCCACCTACACTTAGTGCTTTAAATGGCTCTCTGATTTTTTTTATGTAATGTAATTGGGATTAAAATTTACACACATAGATCTAATCTCACAAATTTTGGAAAAAGGAGTGAATTATGGTTAACTGTAAGCCTGAAAAAATGAAGCACCAAATAATTTACCAAAATTTCATAGGAAACCCACTGAACAGTTTATTGTTTGGAGTAGGAATTAGTAAATAACACATTTATATATAATATTTAATCACTGTCTACTGCTGAGCTTCTGACGGTGCATACAGCCAAATAAATTCAAGATGAGCCAAATCAGTGGAAAATGTAAATGTGAATCAGCTGTTTCATGTTTTGATTCTCCACTGCCTTGGTCCATGTTGAACAATTTTATAGTTAATAGAATGGTTCCTAATTTAATTTCCTAAATTCATTTCACCTGAGAGCTGGATTTACTGTTGAAATGATAACACACATAATGACACGTGATAAAATTTTGTCTCCTGAAATCACGTTTTCACACTTGCTTACTCCTAAAAATGATCAGGCTTACATATTAAGAAAGCTATCGGCAGAGAATGGTGTTCTGAATTCGAACACAGCACATGTCAGTACACTTTTTCACTGCTGCAAATCTCAACGATCTAACGGATGTCGTACTATCATGATAAAGTCATGTTGAATGTGTCAATTGAGAGATAAATAATGTAGTGGGTATGTTTGAATATTAATGTTTCTGTGAAGGGCTTCCATGAAATTTGTTTCTGCCATTTGCAGTTTATACCACAACTGATGAGGCAGGAGCATGCCGGACAGGTCACCACTAAAAGACAAACACAGCAACATTACCCCCCACCCTCGTTTGTCTGTACACCATGTGGCAGATATGTTATTGCTCCATTTCCTGCACTTCCTTGAGGCTGAACTGCTACTTAGCATTGACACGTTACAGGCCTACATACTTTTGTTAATATGTTATTTAAAGCATAAAGAAAGAATTCAACATAATTCTTTTTCTTTTACAGAATTTATATTTTGCTAAAAAGTATGCATGAGTTCATTGTTAAAGGGAGGAACAACTATTGAAGAAGAAAAGATTCACAAATTGACATTTCTTCAAAAGATATTATCAAAAAACAAGGGGCCCGTACAAACAGACCTAACTGGAAGTATGATGAAAGCTATTTAACATGTTCACTGCGGTCGGTCACCAGTGTGGGCCGCTTATTCTCTAGGCAGACACTTGTAAGCGGATGTGAGCTGAGAGCTGAAATCATACCCTGCGAAACCTTTTAAGTTCATGTTGTGCATGTACATAATCTTGACAGCGAATGTAACGTCTGTGCAAGATGTGGTGTTAGATATAGAAATACAAGTACGCTTTAGCTGCATACTATTCATGCGATAAATGCTGCACGCTGTCTGACGCTTGTAAGTGTCATATGCATTTATTGCAAACAGAGAAAGAATTAGAGTCTGAAAACACCAAAAGATCTATCAAACGGAGAAAAAGAAACAGGACTCATCTGCAATGTGGTGCTATGGAAACTCAATCCTATATAACAAATAAGTTTGCAAGGTTTACAGGTGATGTTTTTACAGCAAACCACAAATAATTCCACACACTCTACAGAAACCTCATGTTCTGAGCAATAACAATAACAACAGTCAAATAAAACAACTACAAACAGTTCACAAATCAAACACGAACAGATCTTTCTCTGAAGATATGACATCTCATTACATTACAGATGTGTAATTGTGCAACAGTTCAAAGGAGAATCCATGTTTGTTTGGACACATTATGCACACGTATGGTGTATCCCTATGCTTGCCTCGTTCTGCACACTTCCTCATAACTTGCTTCTTCCCTTCAGTTGCGTCCCGCTTTTGCACAATGCGTGTGTCTTTACAATATTTGTTACGCACACCTTTTGAAACATCCATTGGTGGAAGTACATCCTGTATCATTTGTATTCTATTTCTTTGGCCAACGAATAGTCTTTTGGTCAGATAAATAATATGACAACATCTGGTCCTGCCTATCGGTCCCAGGTATACAACTATTATATTTGATAATTGGCAGTGGTTTTGAGACTATTTGCTGGCGTGCATTTGACACACGTCCAATTGTATTAGGATATTCTGTGGAAATATAGGAGACCTCTCATCTATCCCTCCATTTGCCAATCATTACACTGTCCGAATTGCGTACAATAGTGTCTCCTTTCCCCAGTTTTGTGCATACCGCATCTTTAGGGGTATTTCTCCTATTTACCCTAAAAGTCCTGGTGCAATTTGTTTTTGCATTCAACAGGGTTTTAGCTAAAGCATAGCTGTTGTAAAAATTGTCCATGTAAACGTGATGACCAAAATGCAGCTTCTCTTCCAACAAATGTAATACTATTTTTTCAGCATGCCCTTTTCCCCCTCATATCACCACGCATCCCCATGTACAGAGCGCATTTTTTGCAAAATGCAGTGAGCATAAGATGAGCAAATATCTGTCTCTGCCCATACTCATCGCTATTCCTCTATTTTCAAACAGTGGGTCTTTCTTCCAGTAGTCTTGTAATTGGGCATACTTGACATTACCCATATGTAATGAAATATCCAGGAAGACTAGTATTTCTCCTATACTTACATGTTTCCAATTACTAATTCTAGAGCCCTCTTTTGTATTTTCGCTCATAAATATATTGTGTGCAATACTGTTTGTTTCATCTTCTACGAACTCCAGTATGTCATCTGTAACCAGTAGCCTAAAGAAATCCATTGGCGTATTGCCAGCAAGATTTATCTACAAACATTCTGCTTTTGTAAATGGATGACACTGCATCCCATGTGGTTCTACATGCCAAGTCGCACCTGATTTGCTTACTTCTGCGAGCGCGGGTTTTTATCGCTGGTGATTTCCTTATCATCGTCATCCATATTATCCGATTCCAAACAGTTGCGAAACGTATAGAACAGCTCTGTTTCCACACTGTCATTACTATGGTATGTTTCTGCAGTCTCCAAATTCCACCCACCCCCCTCTGGTTCGTCCCCTCTCAACTCAACATCACTATCTTCTAACATACTTAGTAACTCATGGTCAGTATACTGTTCAATCTTCCTAGTCTTTTTTGGGTTAGTAGGCCCCGGTGTTGGTTGATCCACCACCATTGCAAACAATGCCAAACACAGGTGACTAAAGATGAAAACACACACCTGCAGACAGGAAAATGTTACGTGATATTTCGTTGGTTGCTTGTACTAACATGAGTGCACAGCCGAACGAACTCAAATGAGTACTCAGCTAGTGGATGCGCCACTTACAAGCTTTACCTGCACTGGCTTGCTGATCACAGAAACACTTGTAAGCATCAGCGGCACTGACGTGTTGATCGCAGAAATGCTTATAAGCATCAGCCAAAGCAAACATGTTAAACTTTGGATTCATGTGTACTGCCACGTCAGAGGCTCCTGTGTTTTATGTCAAACTGAACTTACAAACAATTCTTTGACCCAGCCTAACTTTGTAACCACTTAGAAACAATGCATGCTGACAATAAAGGAAAAGACATTAACTTTTTTAAAAGCCAGTGTGACTCAATAGAAAAATCTAAACATCAAATAATTACTTTTGCAAAAACCAAACATGAAAATGTAATTTATGCATCTTACTGTGTTAGCTGCTGTATCGCGCTTAATTGTTAAGTTCATTCAACTGGAGAAAAACTTGTTAAGCCATGTGTAAAAGACACAGTGTAGTGCATTATTAAAGAGCAGACTGCCACAACAATAGAAGTGGTACAATTTTCTAATAATACTGTTTCATTACACATCAAAGCTCGTTTTGCTGCCATAAGGAAGGAGTTGATTTATCAATTAAGACTTTGCAGTGATTATGCACTAAAAATGGACCAATCCACTGATATCACAGGACTAGCTGGACTACTAGTATTTGTTTGATGTATATTTAATAAAAGTATTGAAAAAGACTTATTCATGACCACATGTTTACATGAGAAAGCAACAGGTGAAGATATATTTCACTGAATTAATGATTACACTATAAAACATGAGATAGTTGGAAGAAGTGTATCGACATTTGCAAAGATAGTACTACAGATCTGATAGGAAAAATCAAGGGAGCAGTACCATTTATGATGTGAGCAGCTACAAGAAGCAGCAGCAGTCTTTGTATTTGCTTAGGCAATCTCTAGTAACAAAACATAGTGCCTAGTGATTTGAAATACATCTGAAATGCTCAAAATAATAAACTGTGTAAAATCTCAACCACTGCAGTCCAGATTGTTCAAAATTTTGTGCAACGAAATAGGTAGTGAACACAATTCACTTTTATTACATACAAAAGTGAGTTGGCTATCCAGAGGAAAAGCACTAGAGAGGCTTTATTACTGAGTTACTGGACTCCCTTAATATGCAAAATAATTCAGTACAAAATTTTATTGAAATTTTAAGAAATGCTTTATTGTCGATAAAAGTTAAATATTTTGCAGACGTTTTTACAAAGTGCAGCAAAATTAATCATTGCAAGGAAAGAGTGTTACAATTTTTAATACAAGAGACAAAATTACATCTTTTGTGAGAAAATTAAAATTTTTGATTTATTCAGTTCCAGAAAACAATTTTAATTGTTTTCCTGCATTATGTGGATGTTTGACTGTTTTTTTTGTTTATATATATATATATATATATATATATATATATATATATATATATATATATATATATATATATATATATGAAGAAGTTTCTAAGCTGTTCACAAAGCACTTAATTAACTTGGGAAAAACTCTTCTGCAATACTTTCCAAAGATCTGTGAGGATAATTCCAAGGCTCAAAATCCACTTTCCATAACAGCTAAGGCTTTAAGTGTAAGAGACTATGAAAATCTAATTGACTTAACAAGTGACTCTAATATAATCAAAAGTACAAAGATTAGCCATTATGTAATTTCTGGGTAGATTTATCAGAAGAAGCTGAGTTGATTAGAACAATCTATTATTGTTTTAATTGTGTAGAGCAGGATTTTCTTATAATATGGCAATGAAGACAATGTTCAGAAACAGGCTTGACACCGTACCAGATATCAGAATTCAACTTTCTACTACTTCACCTGACAACAAAAAGATTTGTAATTTAAGGGCACAAAATCTCTGAAGCCATTGAAAACTTTATTCCACTTTTCTTTTATGTGTTAAGTGAAAAATAATTACTAAGTAAATTTGAAACAGATTATGATTTGTTTCATTTTTTTTAATTTTATTATAATTTCTGTATTATTAGTATGATTTAAAATTGAAGTAACTGATGAATATAACAAGTTTTTCTTACTTTTTAGAAAAAACATTTATTAATTTTACTAACTTTCAAAATGAAAAAGGTGTTCCATCAAAGCCACAGGATTCTCAGAGTGTTCACTCTGGACTGCTGATTTTCTTCAACCTAAAAGTTGCATTCTGTCTGCAGCGGCTGGATATAGCGGCCATGTGTGCTTGTGTATGTGATTTCTTTTCTGAAGAAGGCTTCGGATGAAAATTCGATATGTAACAGTCTTTTTGTTGTGGCTGTCTGCAGCTCAACATGTCATCTTTATACTCAGTTGTAGTTTATCTTTTTCATAATATTGTTGACATTCCAACCTGGACTTTTCACTGTTTGAAAGTCCACATTAGTATGGCAGGGCAGAAATTTGAAACCTGTTTCTTCCTATCAGTGTTGTATTGTGGTACATCATTTAATTATTTACCAGTTATGTGAAAGATAATGCAGTTTTCACCACATTTCTTCATTCTATCATCTATTTCAATGTAATACAAGTTTATTCATTTTGGGTTAACATTTGTTACTAAAATACTGAAGCTTATTACATTCAAACTGAAACTGCATGTATTAACAATCATACTGTGTGTCAGTAAAACTTCATTATCCAGATATGCATTAGGGAATTTTTACCTGTAAAGATCAGCTTTTGATTCTCTCTTCTTCTTTTCTCGCAGGCTTTCTGCTTTGTTCTTATTTTCATCATCATGATCTATTGTTACCACTGATGAATCTCCAACATTTGTGGCATCAGGGTTAGTGTTTATTTTTCCCTTCTTCAGATTGGGTGTTGGGGGTACAGA
This sequence comes from Schistocerca gregaria, assembly GCF_023897955.1. Lineage (NCBI taxonomy): Eukaryota > Metazoa > Arthropoda > Insecta > Orthoptera > Acrididae > Schistocerca > Schistocerca gregaria. The sequence continues at coordinate 164,741,373 of NC_064926.1, read as the reverse complement.
CAAGTCACTTGCACTGCTTGCTGCAAAGCATCAAAAGCAATCACAATACTTTGAGCGGAAAAATAAACACAAGGAGACTTTTCTAGTTTCCATAAATAACACAGCAACAGGAGAAGTACAACTTGTACACACAATATATATATATGAAAACATATTAAGAAATGCAAAGTTATCAATGGCGAATTTCCAAGTAATACACCAGAAAGGCTCAGACAGTATTTCATAGAAGAATAATAACGCTTGATCTGTTTTTTTTTGGTGAAAATTTTCATTTAACATATTTTCAGTATAAAGAATGCAACGCATCAGTCTATAGGTATAAAACATATTCCATTACCTATAGTATTTTTACCCTCCAGCTGTGCACTTATTAACAAAAATGAAAACTCTTACTGCTTGTATAAAACAACTTTCTTTTTGCCCATAATAGTTTAAAGAATCATTCTCAGACTCTCAGATAGGACCCATTACCATTCTGCAGCTATTGTGAAATATACTATTTCCTTGCTACCATCAGAAATCCACAAGCTGATTATTAAATAAAAGGACTCAGTTAAAGAAAAACCTAGAAACAACCAGAATAGCATAAGTGATTTATCATTTTTTTTTTTTTATGTGCTGCAGTACTTCCTTCAAGACATGATGACCAAACATCCTTTGAGGAGCTATAATATAATTGGCTAATATGAAGCAGGGGTCCACATCAGGCAGTACAATCAGATAACATAATACTGAATCACAGGGTTCTTCATATATGTAAGCCCATTGGAGAAGCACCAGCAGGGCAGATAATAAATTGAATTATCAACAGTTATCAATTTTCTACAAAAGATGTTGTTGTTACAACTTGGATACATAGAAATTCTTTATTAAGCATTACGCATTTCAAAATTTCATCATCAGATAGAAGTTGTGGGATAAAGTGTTCAAAGAAATTAATGAGAAAAATAACAGAATTTTCAATTTCTACAATTAATATCATACTTCTAAATCAAACTTTAGTAAATGGCTCATGAAAGTGAGCAAACAGGCTGAATATAACACAGGTCTCCTCTCATATAGGCATACAAGATTCCATTTCTATGGGCAATGCTAGCACTACATACCAGTGTTTGTTTACTTCTCAGATACCTTATCCAAAGTCAGTTTGGCAATGGTCCTCTTTGAACAGACAGCGGCACTGTCAAATACACCTATATGAGATTGGATCTGTATTGGATCCAGTCTATGAGCTCACTTGAGTGAACCTTTCACTAAAGTTTTATTTAAATGTAAGTATGGGATTAATTGTAAAAATTGAAAATTCTGTATATGCACCACTCCTGTGCATATCTGTATTAGTATCTACACATTTATTTGTTGTCATTAATTTTTATCTGATGATGGAAGTTTCAACTGTGTGATCAAGATTGTTCCATATTTTCAAGCTTTGCCGAATCTGAATGGTCGCTTGCCTCTACCACAGATGTATTTTCCTATCATATAATGACTGTTGTTGTTACTGTTGTGGTCTTCAGTCTGAAGAATGTTTCAATGCAGCTCTCCACACTAGTCTATCCTATGCAAGATTCTTAACCTCTTCCTAACTACAGCAACCTACATCCATTTGAATAAGCTTACTGTATTTGAGTCTTCTATCTCTACCGTTTGTACCCCATCAACACTTCCCTCCATTATCAAACTGATGATTGCTTGATAACTCAGAATGCAACCATTCCTTTTCTCTCCAATTCAGATCAGTATCTCCTCACTGAACATTCAATCTACCCATCTGATCTTCAGTATTCTTCCCTAGCATCACATTTTAAAAGTTTCTATTCCCTTCTTGTCTGAATTTTGTGTTGTCTTTGTTTCATCATCATACAAGCCAACAGTCCAGACAAATACCTTCAGAAAAGTATAATTGTTTAACTTTTCAAACATGGATATAATCTCAAATGAATAACGAAGAGAAATAAAACTGAAATCTGTGACAAACTTCATTTTATAACTGCTAAGAATAATGGCCATTAGTGTTTGCTTTAACTGAGGCCCCCTTTTCCTTTTATGTGCCCCCCTCCTTCCCCCCCCCCCCCCCCCCCCAGTGCCACACACTTTTCTCTTAAAATAAAATAAAATAAAAAAGAGAAAGTTACTCTTCTACACTCTGAGCTCCATTATGACACTTCGGCCAATGAAGATCATAAACATATATCACATATTTTCATCATCAGAATCCCACAAAATGACCAATGGACACAATGGATAAAACAATGAGTGAATATGCCTGCAACAAAACAGAAATTCCAGGCATTCATTCATGAACAATATGCCAAAAATCCTTACAGGAAGTTTACAGCACCAGACAAAATTCTTTGTAAGTTCATAAAATCATAAGCCGTGTAAAGAATCATGAACATGAGCACATTGTCATGAAATGATTTAGTTCATGTATTGTGGTAAAAAGAGGGACAGACTATCTCGAATGAAATCTAATAAGTGTTTTTAATAGTATTATTATGAATGTTTGGAGAACTAACCTATGCTTATCCCTACATCTACGTACATATTCCTCAAGCCACTGTATGCTGCATGGCAGAGGTTGCCTTGTGCTACTACCAATCATTTAATGCTCTGTTCCACTCACAAATAGAGCAAGGAAAAACTTCTGTCTATTTGCCTCTGTACAAGCCCAAATTTGTCTTCTCTTTGTGGTCCTTACACAAAATGTACATTGGGGGCAGTAGAATTATTCTGCAGTCAGTTTCAAATGCCAGCTGTTTAAATTTTCTCAACAGTGTTTCATGTTTCATGAAAAGAACATGATCTTACTTCCAGTTCACAGAGCATGTCCGTAACAATAAAATGTTAATCAAACTTACTGGTAACAAATCTAGCAGCCCACCACACACTTGCTTTGATTTCTTCCTTTAATCTAACCTCTTGGGAATCCCAACCACTCAAGCACTACTTAAGAATGCATCACACATGTGTTCTATAAACTACACTTACCCAAAATTCTCCCAATAAAGTTTCCAATCAGATAACATAATACTGAGTCACAGGGTTCTTGATATATGTAAGCCCATTGGAGAAGCACCAGCAGGACAGATAATAAATTGAATTATCAACAGTTATTAATTTTCTACCAAAGCTGTTGTTGTTACAACTTGGATATATGATCTTATGTGCTCATTCCATTTCAGATCGCTTTGCAGTATTATGCCTAAATATTTAATTGGCATAACTGTTAAGCAGCATTACCAATGCTGTATTTGAACATCATGGGATTGTTTTTCCTATTGATCTGCATTAGCTTATGTTTTTCTACATTTAGAGCAAGCTGCCACTCATTACACCAAGTACAAATTTTGTGTAAGTCTTCTTATATCACTCAATAACAACACTATTCCACACATCACAGCCTCATCAGCAAACAGCCACAAATTGCTGTTCACCATGTCCATCATATCATTTCTGTATGTAGAGAATTAGAGCAGTCCTGTCACACTTCCCTGAGTACTTCTGATGATACTCTTGTCTTGACAACATACTGGGTTCAATTACATAAGAAGTTTCAAATTGATCACATATCTGGCAACCTGTTCCACGAGCTCAGACATTCTTTAGAAGTCTGTGCGAAAGACTTTCCAAAAACCTAGGAATATGGAATCTGCCTGTTGTCCTCCATCCGTGGTTTGCAGAATATGTGAGAAAAGGGCAAGTTTAGTTTCCATGATCAATGCTTTCTAAATCCGTGCTGATTTGTGAAACGAAACTTATCTGTCACAAGGAAATTTGTCATATTCAAACTCAAAATATGTTCATGAATTCTACATCAAACAAATGTTAAGGATAGGTCTGTAATTATGTGGGTCCACTTTTTATTTACTCTTCTGATGGACAGGAGTCTCCTGTACTTTTTTCCAGTCACTTGGGACTTTGCACTGCATGAGAGATTCACAATAAATGTAAGTGAAGTAAGGGGACAATGTCATAAAGTTCTCTTTGTAAAACTGAATTTATATTCCATCTGGACCAGGCAATTTAAACTTCAACTCCTTCACTTCTCTATGCCAAGGATGCCTGTTGCTAACTACTTCAGATTGGTCAAGAAGTTAACAGGTACAAGCCTTGACCCGCTTAGTGATTTTACATGGGACCAGAATTTCCTCAGGTTCTTGACAAGATCTTTTGATAAGGTATCTTTTTTTCAGATGCACAAATTTCTCATAACTTTTGTCCACTGACATTTGCACATTCTTTTCTAAACCAAGAGTGCAACAATCCCTGCTTCATCAGTATGTTCCATATGGTGTTACTAAACCATGGTTAGTCTTTGCCATCCCTGATCCACTTACTTCGCACATACTTCTCCAGAGACTTATTTACGATTGGTTTAAACTTTGCCCATAATTTCTCTAAATCCAACTACATGCAACTTCCATTCTGATGGACTAAATTGAGAGGATTAGTAATTTAATAGTGTGAAATATTCAATGAATAGGTACATTAAGCTGAAATTAAGTTCTCTGTTAGGGCACAAAAGTAATATCAGGTAATTCTTAAGTTTCATACAAAAAAAAAAGTTAGTACGCAAATGCTGCTTTTAACTGAGAACAAGTTATGGTATGCAAAGAGTGAAAACTGATATGGATTAATATTACAGGAGTGAGGACTAACATCTGAATACAGCATATTATCAATTTTTTAGACAAGTTTCAGCCTATTTGTTTTCTCAGGTGTTTAGTTTACAGTCCTTTGAAATTTCTTGACAGATGACATCATTTCTGTTGAGACTGTACACTAGTTTATTTGGTCAACTGCACCTACCTATATTTGGTCAACTGCACCTACCTACTGTTTGTTCATCAGCATGAATCAGAACATGTACTGCACTTTGTTTTGCAGGATGCTGTACTATTAGATACATATATTCATGAACTTGTCTGTTAAAAATGACTGCATATTCAAAAATGACCAACAGTAGTTTAAATAAAAAGGATGCAGAGTCTCAGCAGAAATAAAGTCTTCTTTCAAGAAATTTTACTTTGTCTGACACCCATTCCAAATTACTATTACCTTTCACAATCTAAAATATATTTAAAACAATAACAATTAACACTGTCATATGTTTGTGCTTCGTGAGACTAACAAGCAAGCGGTAAAAAATAATGTAGTTGCCATATATTATGCATGTGTTCCCATAGTGTCGTAGGTGTCTCTTGTGTACTTTCAGAACATGCATGATTGATGAACATATTTTAAATTTAGTGCAATGGCTATGTTGTGTCAAATATATTTGAAAATGAAGTCAGTCAAAATACTTAAGCAATTTTTTGCATCTGTTCTATGTTTTTCCAAGTTAGAACACCACTTCATGTACAAACTATCACCAAGTGTACATTCTGTACTCATCTCAAAAGTTACCACCAAATAGTGAAGATAAAATTGCTTTCTATCATTGTAGTATCAACTATACCTCCTGTCATCTTCTGAATGTGAAAATTATGATTTTTGGAGGTTCTGTAAGAGTTTTTTTAAAAACTGTCTGGTGGCTTTGCCTTAGGACAATAGTACCGCTAGTAAAATACTGATAAGGCCAATATCACCAAATCACTGCTTGCTGCAATTTCTTCTGAGATCAGACCAAAGCAACACATCATCCCAGAGAAGTCATTATCCAATGCTCAGGATTCATTGCTCTCCTGTCCACATTTTCAATGAGTCTACTTCTCTGTTCCCTCTTCAATCACATAAGTAGCACTTTTCCTCGACAACTGTGTGAATGTCTGTTAAGTGCATTCACCTTCCTGCTGCCATAGCCCACAGTACACCACCCTGTTTTGCTTTCTCGCTTTCTGAATTTGCTTAGCCTCAACATCCAAGACTCCCCAATTATCAGAGAACCAACAGACTTTGCTATTTTAGTTAGCAAGTGGCTCTATTCCAAATAATGCCATCATCAACAGGAGTTCTTACTTGGATAACCTGCAAGAAATGTACACAAACCAAAACCTCTCAGTTTACACTTTACAATGGCATGTTAAGGCTATCTAACCACATTCTGCTTGAATACATATTTGTCACTGAGAGGCAACATTCAAGTGCCACTACAAATCAGTGTTATTATGTGTCCACTCTGGAAGAAGAATATATGCATCTCATGACAAAAGAGTCATGTCAATAATAAACACAGAAAAAGAAACAATTTCCAGATTTTGGTTGGTTGGTAACTTGACTCAACGCATCTGGGGTTACCACAGGATTGACAAATTTTCAATTCTATACAATGAAAATGAAGCTGAAAGAATGTTGTGTACCTCAAACAAAGTAAAAAAAAAAGTGTAAATCTGTGTAGCTGCAAAAGAATGAAATAGCACATATTTTCAGCATCGGAAGTTCTTTGAAGCTATGTGCAGATAATACTGTTGGCTACAGGGAGGTTGCAATGCCGGAGGACTGTAGTGAAATGCGGGACAACCTGGAAAGGACTGCCAGTAGGTGCAGTGGCTGGCAGTTGCCAAGTTCCTCACAAAATCAAATCTCCAATTTCATATGCCACCTTCCAGTGAGCAATGATTTCTTTCTCAGTGAAGAGATCATTTAGTGAAAGATGTTCATTTCTGTTAACAGAAGCTCTGAGTCAAGAGCAGCTTTCCATTGCAGAGACATAATTAACAACCAATAACAATGTGATATGGCCACATGCATTCTGAATTTATCTGGATATTCCACATGCTCAGTTATGCAGTATTGTTTCTCCAATAAAGATAAGCAGCTAGCATATCGGTGATTTAAAAGTCACACATCAGGAATGACAGCATGATACTGGAGAAGTTTGCTGAGATTCTTCTTGGCCTTTCAGGAAATTCTGCATATATGAACATTTAGGTTTTATTTTCATGTCACCTGTGACCAAAAGAGAAATTTGAAATTTATAATACTTTTGTTCAAATGAAGCATGTGATTAAAAGGAGTGTTTCATGAAATTCATAAACAAAATTCTCTTATATAAACCCACTACGAAATTTGTATTTTATATCAGTTGACTCCTACTTTTCCACTTTGCATTTCAAAGAAGATGTATCACTGCTAACATTTGACAAGTCACATCCACAATTCCTATTCCAGTGGTGTCCATCATTGATTGAAATAATAATCTATGAACATACTATGTACTTGAAAATTTTGCAGTCTCCTTATGGAAATAAGGCATGTAGATTCTCAGAAAAAAACCTGTGTGTACTGGAGTAAAATTCAAATTACATAGCAAACAATTACAATTTTTGCTACTTCAAAAATTTCACATCCAGTAGCAAGACTGAGCCAGGATGTTTATTTTATTTTATTTATTTATTTATTTTCATCAAATAACCACCGTCACACTGGATGTATAATATATAATCAGTACACAGATTATATTACATTACTTTTCTCCTAAAAACAGTAACAATTTTTGGACTTTTTCTCGATTTTTACAATACACATATTGTAAATTCTGTTCATCCCATCTACCCCAGTGTTACTGGAAACAACAGGAGATACGAGACATAAAATGATTAATGTTACTAAAAGAAGTATTTACCAATATATATCACAGTTTTTAATTTTCAATTTAGTTGATTTTATATAAGGATGACACGATATTACATTAAGCATGTGCAAGAAAAAATACCTAATTATAATGCCAATTTGAAACTAAGCTGCTTTACTTCATATAATCAATAAAAATTTCTAAAGCTGAGCTCTGTTCAGTACTGTAGCCTATTTTCTACATACATACATAAAAATAAAGAAGCAAGCATGTATGTATGGTCCGCATGTCCTCCAAAACCTCTGGATCGATTTAATCCTAATTTGGCACACAAACAGCATACTTCATGTGTATCAGCACTGTGGGGATTACAGCCTCCTAGCTCCTATAGGAGCAGAGATATGGAAAAGAAACAGTTTTTTCAAATTGTAGGCTGACTTGCATGACGGGCACGTGGTGGTAGTATCAGCCTGCATTATCAACCTGCTTTCCTAAACAGCCTACACCTCAAGGGCAAGAAGAACTTACCCAACCCCAATGTGGAAGCTGCCCTGCACAGCTAGCATATTGTGCAGGAGTAGCCTTTTGCCGTAGTCTGTCAGATCAACAGGCGTGTTGCCAATCAAAAATGTATGGAAAATGGTGGAACGATGGGTGCAGCACAGTGGCACAATGCCAACCATCACAGATGAACTTTGGAAACAGGTGAATGCAGCATGGATGCCTTATATGTGTCAATGCCAGCACGTACGGAAGAAGTTGTCAGGGTCCATGGCAAACACATGGGTGGACACTCGCTCAACTACTCAGAATTTCTGCACAAAATACTAATGTACATGTCCTGTGAATATGAATGTCCTATCTCAAGTCATTCAATGTATTATTTTTTTCTGAACATGAATGTATAAAGCAAACTGTATGTTTGTGTGTATGTCCAGGATGTCCTCACAAACCCTTTAACTGATTTCATACAAATTTGGCACACAAACCTCAAGCTTCACTAGTATCAGCATTGCACAATAACCTCACAGCTTCAATAGGGTCAGAGATAGTGGAAAATGTACTTTTTTTTCAGCCCATGCCTTATAGGTTGCCCTGTGTGACAGGCATGTTGTGGGAGTAATATTGGCTTGCTTGTCAACCTGTTTTGCAGGGGCAACAAAGAAGGCAGATATGGATAGAAGACGGGATGGATAGGGAAAGAAGGGTAGGAGTGAATGGATAGGGAGCGCAGGGAAGGATACAGATAGAGAGCGAGAGAGAGCGAGAGGAGGGGTGCCAGGAAGAGGTGGATGGAGAGAGGGAGCAAGGGGAGGTGGACAGAGAGAGAAGGGGAAGAAGAGATAAATAAGGAGATGGGGTAGGAGGTGATGGACACATGGGGAGGGGGGAGGAGACACACTGGGAGAGAGCAAAAGGAAGAGATGAACAGAGATGGGTGCTGGAGAAGATGGATCGAGAGAGAGGGGGGGAGGAGGAGATGGACATAGAGAGGGGATGGAAAGGAAGAGACGAGAGGAGGAAATGGACAGAGAGAAGGGGAGTAGTATGTGATATAGAGAGAGGGGAAAGGAGGAGATGTACAGAGTGAGGAGGAAAGAGGAGATGGCCAGATAGATGTGGGAGCATGAGGTGGACAGAGAAGGGGCAGGATGAGATGGACACAGAGAAGAGTAAGAATGAGATGTGTACACATACGAACAGCTTGCTACATTGAATCAGCACTGTAGGGGTTAGTGACTAGTGCCTAGTGTGTTCTATACCTAACATGTAGGCTGCCCAGCATGACAGGTGGATTGTGTGGGCAGTACCAGAATGCCTTTCAGGGGCTACATGTGTGCAGGTGAACAGCTAAACAGGGAGGTGGGAAGTGAAAGAGGGGGGAGTATGAAGAGGACAGATGTGGGGAGGGTGGTGATGGACAGAGAGCAGGAGAGGAGCGATGTACAGTGAGAGAAAGGGAGGATAAGATGGACAGAGAAACCAGGTTAGAGGGTTATATAAAAGGAGAGGGGTGGAAGAGGTGGACAGAGTGATGGGGGCGGAGGAGATGAAGAGACAGAGAGAGCAGGGAGGAAAAGATGGACAGTTGTAGGTGGGAGGATGAGAAATGGGAGGAGGAAGAGGTGGACACAAAGGTGGGACAAGGAGATATGTGTCAAATGCATACGCAGGAGAAGCTGTGGGGATAAAGCTAGAGAGACAGAGAGAGAGAGAGAGAGAGAGAGAGAGAGAGAGAGTGTGTGTGTGTGTGTGTGTGTGTGTGTGTGTGTGTGTGTGTGTGTGTGAAACTATTTGTACGTATGTGCATCTAGTATCTCCGCCCAAATCTCTAAATCAATTTCATCCAAATTTGGTTCACAAACTTAATGACTACAGGGATGTGAGGCTTACAACCTCATAACTCTTAACGTTAGTGCACCCCTGGCAAAAATGTTGTTTTTTCAGCCCCTGCCATAAAGGCTGCCCTGCAAAAAGCATATTGTCTGGGAACTGTATTGGGCTGCTGTATCAACCAACATATGCGGAAGGGGAAAAAATAAAAATATAAAAAAAATAAAAACAATTCAAGCCCCTGATGTGTAGGTGCTCCTCCATGATAGGTGTGTTGCATTTGAGTAATATCAGCCTGCTCACTAACCTGTTATGCAGGGGCTACATACTCCAATGGACACAACCAGGGGAATGTTCAAAGATAGAGGGACTGGGTAGAGGGAGGGGAGTGGGTAGACAGTGAGGAAGGGAATAGTAGGGGATGTCCTGAGAAAGGGAGCATGAGGGGATGGACAGACATATGGAGCAGGAGAGGAGACAAAGAACGTGGGAGGAGGAGATTGGTATAGAGAGGGGGAAGAGGAGATGGTTACAGAGAGCAACAGGAGGAGATGAATAGGTAGAGGGGGCAGGTGGAGATGAAAATGGTGAAGTGGGGAGAAGATTCAGGGGGAGGGGGCCACAAGGATATGGACATAAAGTGGGTGGAGGAGATGGTCTGAGAGAGATGGAATAGAAGATGGTCAAAAAGAGGTGGAGGAGGATATGGATAGAGAGAGGGGGTGAAAGAGGAATAGGTGAACAGAGAGAGGGCTGAAGGAGAGGAGATGTGTGCAATATATTTGTCGAATGCATATGTGTGTGATACCATGTGGAAAAGGCTAGTACCACAATAAAACACAGAGAAGAACTAGCATTATGTACATTATCTTTAAAATAACCTGAGAATCTTCTGCCTGTGGTACTTATTTTCAATTTATACAGTTAATCTGCCCCCCCCCCCCCCCCCAAATGAACCATGGACCTTGCCATTGGTGGGGAGGCTTGCATGCCTCAGTGATACAGATAGCCGTACCGTAGGTGCAACCACAACAGCAGGGTATCTGTTGAGAGGCCATACAAACGTGTGGTTCCTGAAGAGGGGCAGCAGCCTTTTCAGTAGTTGCAAGGGCAGCAGTCTGGATGATTGACTGATCTGGCCTTGTAACAATAACCAAAACGGCCTTGCTGTGCTGGTACTGCGAACAGCTGAAAGCAAGGGGAAACTACAGCTGTAATTCTTCCCGAGGGCATGCAGCTTCACTGTATGATTAAATGATGATGGCGACCTCTTGGGTAAAATATTACGGAGGTAAAATAGTCCCCCATTCGGATCTCTGGGCGGGTCTACTCAAGAGGATGTCGTTATCAGGAGAAAGAAAACTGAAACCCACACCTAATACAGTAGTACAAGTTTATATACCAACTAGCTCTGCAGATGACGAAGAAATTGAAGAAATGTATGATGAAATTAAAGAAATTATTCAGATAGTGAAGGGAGACAATAATTTAATAGTCGTTGGTGACTGGAATTCAAGTGTAGGTTAAGGGAGAGAAGGAAACGTAGTAGGTGGATATGGATTGGGGCTAAGAAATGAAAGGGGAAGCCGCCTGGTAGAATTCTGCACAGAACACAACATAATTATAGCTAACACTTGGTTTAAGAATCATGAAAGAAGGTTGTATACATGGAAGAACCCTGGAGATACTAAAAGGTATCAGATAGATTATATAATGGTAAGACAGAGATTTAGGAACCAGGTTTTAAATTGTAAGACATTTCCAGGGGCAGATGTGGACTCTGACCACAATCTATTGGTTATGACCTGTAGATTAAAACTGAAGAAACTGCAAAAAGGTGGGAATTTAAGCAGATGGGACCTGGATAAACTGAAAGAACCAGAAGTTGTACAGAGTTTCAGGGAGAGCATAAGGGAACAATTGACAGGAATGGGGGAAAGAAATACAGTAGAAAAAGAATGGGTAGCACTGAGGGATCAAATAGGTAAAAAGACGAGGGCTAGTAGAAATCCTTGGGTAACAGAAGAAATATTGAATTTAATTGATGAAAGGAGAAAATATAAAAATGCAGTAAATGAAGGAGGCAAAAAGGAATACAAATGTCTCAAAAATGAGATCGACAGGAAGTGCAAAATGGCTAAGCAGGGATGGCTAGAGGACAAATGTAAGGATGTAGAGGTTTATCTCACTAGAGGTAAGACAGATAGGGCCTACAGGAAAATTAAAGAGACCTTTGGAGATAGGAGAACCACTTGTATGAACATAAAGAGCTTAGATGGAAACCCAGTTCTAAGCAAAGAAGGGAAAGCAGAAAGGTGGAAGGAGTATTTAGAGGGTCTATACAAGGGCGATGTACTTCAGGACAATGTTATGGAAATGGAAGAGGATGTAGATGAAGATGAAATGGGAGATACGATACTGTGTGAAGAGTTTGACAGAGCACTGAAAGACCCGAGTCGAAACAAGGCCCCCGGAGTAAACAACATTCCATTGGAACTACTGACGGCCTTGGGAGAGCCAGTCCTGACAAAACTCTACCATCTGGTGAGCAAGATGTATGAGACAGGCAAAATACCCTCAGACTTCAAGAAGAATATAATAATTCCAATCCCAAAGAAAGCAGGTGTTGACAGATGTGAAAATTACCGAACAATCAGTTTAATAAGCCACAGCTGCAAAATACTAACACGAATTCTTTACAGAAGAATGGAAACACTAGTAGAAGCCGACCTCGGGGAAGATTAGTTTGGATTCTGTAGAAACACTGGAACACCTGAGGCAATACTGACCTTATGACGTATCTTAGAAGAAAGATTAAGGAAAGGCAAACCTACATTTTTAGCATTTGTAGACATAGAGAAAGCTTTTGACAATGATGACTGGAATACTCTCTTTCAAATTCTAAAGGTGGCAGCGATAAAATACAGGGAGCGAAAGGCTATTTACAATTTGTACAGAAACCAGATGGCAGTTATAAGAGTCGAGGGACATGAAAGGGAAGCAGTGGTTGGGAAGGGAGTAAGACAGGGTTGTAGCCTCTCCCCGATGTTATTCAATCTGTATATTGAGCAAGCAGTGAGGGAAACAAAAGAAAAATTGGGAGTAGGTATTAAAATCCATGGAGAAGAAATAAAAACTTTGAGGTTCGCCGATGACATTGTAATTGTGTCAGAGACAGCAAAGGACTTGGAAGAGCAGTTGAATGGAATGCGTCTTGAAAGGAGGATATAAGATGAACATCAACATAAGCAAAACAAGGATAATTGAATGTAGTCGAATTAAGTCGGGTGATGCTGAGAGAATTAGATTAGGAAATGAGACACTTAAAGAAGTAAAGGAATTTTGCTATTTGGGGAGCAAAATAACTGATGATGGTCAAAGTAGAGAGGATATAAAATGTAGACTAGCAATGGCAAGGAAAGCGTTACTGAAGAAGAGAAATTTGTTAACATCAAGTATAGATTTAAGTGTCAGGAAGTCGTTTCTGAGTGTAGCCATGTATGGAAGTGAAACATGGACGATAAATAGTTTAGACAAGAAGAGAATAGAAGCTTTCGAAATATGGTGCTACAGAAGAATGCTGAAGATTAGATGGGTAGATCACATAACTAATGAGGAAGTATTGAATAGGATTGGGGAGAAGAGAAGTTTGTGGCACAACTTGACTAGAAGAAGGGACCGGCTGGTAGGACATGTCCTGAGGCATCAAGGGATCACAAATTTAGCATTGGAGGGCAGCGTGGAAAGTAAAAATCATAGAGGGAGACCAAGAGATGAATACACTAAGCAGATTCAGAAGGATGTAGGTTGCAGTAGGTACTGGGAGATGAAGAAGCTTGCACAGGATAGAATAGCATGGAGAGCTGCATCAAACCAGTCTCAGGACTGAAGACCACAACAACAACAATAGTTAATTGTCTAATTCATAAAGAGACATGTGGGATACAAAAACAAAACAAAAAAATACGACATTCAGGACATTCAGGTCCTGAAGATGGTGAAGATACAATATCAAGAATCACAGCTCACAGTGTTCCAAACAGAAACACATAACAACAAAACTAGCCTTTGAAACTATCAGTTAATTCTTGTGATGGGCGAGGGGGTGGAGGAGGAGGGCAAAATAATCAGTTGGGAGATACTTGGGTGTATGGGGAAAGTGGTGGGGCAGGGAAAGTCATTCAAATATCATCTAAGAAGTAGCTACCTTGTATAAAAATAAGAGAAGGAAAAGATGAAGCAAAAGTTTTCACAGAAATCTGGAGGTCATTAGTACATGCTAAATCATCTTCTCTTCAGAGACAACAGAAGAAAAGGATTGAGTGAGACGTAAAAACGAGAAGTGGAAGAATAAAGCAAAGTACAGGAAATTAAGAGCAAAATACCGAGAAACAAGACAAACATAGTGGGGAAAAGGAGATGGAAAAAATGGAGGGAAAACTAAAGGGTAGTAAAAGGAGTATCTCCTAGGTGAAAAAACAATAAATAATAAAATTAAACCAAGGTAAAATTCCAACAAACAGCATAGAGGAAGGGGGATAAGTTAGCACATAGTAAATATTGGAGGGTTAAAGGATGAGAGTATATACGAGGATTGGAACTTTAATAGTGGCAACTATTTATTTACAGCTCATACAAAATAGATACATGTTTCAAAGTTTTACTGACATTCAAAGTAGTCACCAACATTGTGTATAACCCTTTACCAGTGATGTGGAAGTCATAGGATACTCTTACTAGTGCCAGTTGTGTTGACAGTTTGAGTGGCATGGTCTACTGCCTGACTTCATGCCATTCGCTTCAGAATCAGGCAACAGACCACGCCACTTGAACTGTCAACACAACTGGCACTGCTAAGAATATCCTACGACTTCCACATCACTGGCAATGAGTTATACTCAATGCTGGTGACTACTCTGAAGGTCAGTAAAACTTTGAAACAAGTATCTATTTTGTACAAGCACTAAATAAATAGTTGCAACCATTAAAGTTCCAACCCTCGTATTAGAGGGTATGTTGTTCAGTCAAGACTACTGGGAAAGTACTGTTGGGTAGACGATCCAAATGGCCTGTACAGCAAATCAGGCTCTAAGATCTCTTGGGCAATGCCACTGAGCATGCTCAGTAGCTGGTTATCGATCATATATGTGGTGGACAATGAGTATGGTTTCACTTATGATTTCTAACTGTCTGCTGGTGATCATTCACTGAATAAAAGTTTACGTAGTTAATGTATGGTAGCTAATAAACAATCTGACCAGCTCCACATGTGAGCCTGCGTTTGATGTAATGTGTCTTTTGGATCCTTGGCCATTTGGATACTCTCTAACATATATCCTCCCAATATTGCTATACTTAGCTTCTGTTACAATAACTTGCTCCCCCACCACAAAAATATCCTTCCTTTATGGCAATTTTTAGGTCATAACCTACTTATTTTTCTTATTTATTCTTTTTCCACAGATAAGCAGCTCTCTCTCTCTTTCTCCCCCCCCCCCCTTCTCTCTCTCTCTCTCTCTCTCTCTCTCTCTCTCTCTCTCTCTCTCTCTCTCTCCCCCCCCCCCCTCCCTCTCTCTCCCATGTCTTTGTCTAACCTTTACTTCTTGCTATATTGCTACCTTCCATCATCTCTGAACTGAAGCTGGTGCATTACATATTAATTTATCTTTGATCTTCAATTCTTTTGGATGCCTTTTACTTCATAGATTCCTTCCTTCTTCCTTATACAACATGACTTTTAGCTGGGCTTTCAGTTATCTGCCACCTAATCCCAACCTCCCCATTAGGATTTTCATTTTTATTCAAATATTCATTTCACAACCTCAAACTGCAACAACAAACAGACAGTGTATAAAACCACCGAGAACATCGAGTTCGCCACAACAGCTGGAGAGAAGAAGAACCGCATACCAGTTAAGAGTGTTGCTGCTACAGCACTTGTCGACGGACCTTGTGTTTTCTGTGGTTGTAGACTTAATTTTAGTATTGACATTAATGATACTTTCTCACATGGTAATCGTTTGCTCACTGTAACCATTGTACGCAGAGGTAAAGGAATTCCAAACGTACCTGGTCTTGAAAGTTTCATTGATAGAGACATTATTGCCTATCGTACCTACCATATGGCAGAACTTGCAAATAAAGACTTTGGTAAATCAGCTTATATGTCGCCTTCTGCATTGTCTTTGTATACTCGTAATAAGAGAAAAAATCTGTAAATGAATCTGTATTCATTTGAGTTAAAGGTAAAGGAGTATGCGAATATGTAAAGTTTGTTGGTGACTGTACTTTGTATTTTCATAAATAAATTCATTTACATACAATTTGGAGCTTAAGACCAAAAATAATTGCTAATTAGCCTTTCATCAGCAAGTATGTTTATCAAGTAGGTTTATTCAATACATTTTTAATGTTAGTTTATGCCAAGAACTAACACTGAAATCAAACTACCATATCCAGATATATCACATCATATGAAAAATTGAAAATCAGGTACTATTTGCTCCCCGCATTCAAAACATGAGAGATTTAATATCTTGGGCATAACAGTTTGCACAGTACTGATACTATAAACTTTACTGTATTATGTGAGGTATTATTGTTATTTCACTCATGGTTATTAGAAAGAAGATCTCTGTACTTCATTTACACAATAAGTATCAGGAAGATAGCGCAGCACTCAAGATATTATTAAGCCCACTATGCTACATTCGTAGAAATAACCAACAGCCTTAGCTTGAGGCTATGATAAGCAAAAATGAAGCATTTGTGAACTGTGCTAAACATTTTAGAACTACACTCTATGGTATACATTTTGCAAGGAAGAGGCCGCAGGGCATGCACAGAAGCGTGTATATACACCGAACTGTTTTTGGAAGTGTGCAAAACAACACTAACATCTCTGTAACTTACCCCTTGACTTTGTTATCTGACGAATTCCTACACTGATAAATTTGTACAGATCTTCATTTCATTGAAACGGAATCAAGGAGGAAAAAAACAACATAACATATTAAATTTCACTAACATCTTATAATTTTTTTGGTAAATGAAATAACTACTTTTAAATTTTCAGCATTATCTGAAACTCTACAAAGATACTGTAGAAGGAAAACTAAAAATAGTGATATTTTTTGGAATAATTATGTGAAAAGAAAAAAATTAGAAATTTTATTCAAATAATTATAAAGTAAATAATATTCCATAATGAGAAACATTCAAAAACATTTGAAAACATATATTTCAGAAAACCCACATAGAAATATGAACCAACCTTGTGAAATCTGAGGGAAAGACTGATTTCGAGGAAGACTTTCTTGGGAATTCTGACGCACTATTGATACACCTTTCTCTGAATTTACACCGTTGGCCATCTTCAACAAATCCTCTTCATCAGCTACCACTTTTGAGTAATCTAAGCCACCCTGTAGTCGTAGTATGGCTACTGCAATGTACATGTCCAGTGCCTTGCTGCAAATAATAGCCATAGTTGACACTTGTTCTACAATTGCATCCAGACAGTTTTTATTGAGTCATATTGCATTAGCAGCATTTCATGTTCCATTAACGAGACCTAGGTTTAATTAAACTTACTGGATCACATTAAAATACATCACTAGTTCATTTCTATCACATTCTGTCCAATCAGCCTTATAACCCATCAATAGGATGTTGGGTTTCAGCTTCCCAACTCCAGAAGATTGCAGTAAAGCTTTTGCTCCCTCTTCAAACTTCACTTCATCAATGTGTGTGTAGAAGGCTTTTATTTTATGTGATTTTAACCAGTTATGAGCTTTGTACGTCAACACATTACGCACTCTTTGACTCAAGGCATCCTGTAAAAATATTTTCAAGTGAAATTAGTTTATTATACAAATGGATTAATTTACTTAACTTTGCAATAATTTATTGTGCAACAGTCAGTGTTAAAGGCAAATGTAAAAATATGAGATACAATATGCATATAAAGAGATAAAATGCCTAAGCTCAAATTTCTAATACATTATGAGACAGAACTGCTGGCTATTACTTACCTTAAGAGGGCAAAATGTATACTGCAGGCAAAACATATACTACAGCCAATAGACACTAAAAACACATATAAATAAGTGACACACTACCTAGCTTCCACAACTAATAGAGGGATATGTTATGTTGGGGAAAGTTACGAAGGAAGTTTCTACCGAAGGACAACACACACACACACACACACACACACACACACACACACACACGATACTCATGCTCAGTGCTATTTAAAGATATGAAAGAGAACACTCAACTTAGAAAATTAATGAAATAACAGAGAGACAGAATGGTCTAGTAAATAACAATGCAGTTTTAGTTATGTCATGTAACATACATCATTTTCCCAATTGTTTTATCGATATGATGTGGAACAAGTCAGAGTACAAGATATATATACACACATGAATAGTACTAATATTAACATTACTGAATTTTTTAGTTCTACACATGCAACTACATTTAGAGGAACTCTTTTTTTTTTTTGCCATTTCTGAAACAGAAACTCGTCCATGGAGTAGAAGGAGTTGTCAAAAAGAAATGATTTTAAGCTAGATACAAAACTTGATTTGCTACCTGCCAGACACTTTATGTTAATGGGCAAATGATCAAAGATTTTTCTTGGTGACTAATGTACTCCTTTTTGAGCAACTGACAGCTTCAATAACGGATAGGAAAGATCATTTTTCCCTCTAGTGTTGTATGTATGAACATCACTGTTCTTCACGAACTGAGATGGATTATTTGTAATGAATTTCATTAGCAAATATATGTACTCTAACTCTGAAAATGTGCCTTCATGATGTCCTTGGGTGACCACCACTAATTATTCTCACTGCTCTCTTTTGTGCAATCAATACTTTATATCTAAGTTGTGAGTTACCCCAGAAAACTATTCCAAAAGACATTATTGAGTGGAAATATGAAAAGTACTTTAGGAGGCTGATCTGTTTATTGCCAAGATTAGCAACCATGTGAAGAGCAAAAGAAGCTGAACTTAGTTGTCTGAGAAGCTCAGTAATATGCTTCTCCCAGTTCAAGTTGTCATCAATGTGAAAACCCAAAAATTTAGAGAAAACTTCCCTGTTAATTGATCCCTGTTCATATGCTACATCAATTGATGGTATGACTCTATTCGGTGTACAGAACTGGATATAGTGAGTTTTTTTCAAAATTAAGGGAGAGTCCATTTTCTGAGAACCACTTAATAATTCTTTGAAAGACATCTTCAACAATATCTTCAGTTGCTTTTCCTGGAATGGGATTTATTAAAAGACTTGTGTCATCTGCAAAAAGTATTAGTTGCACTTGCTGAACGTTAAGTGGGAGGTCACTCACACAAATAAGAAACAGCAGAGGACCTAAAATTGAACCCCGTGGAGGAGGAGGAGGAGGAGGAGGAGGAGGAGATTTAGTGTTTAACGTCCCATCGACAACGAGGTCATTAGAGACGGAGCGCAAGCTCGGGTTAGAAAAGGATGGGGAAGGAAATCCACCATGCCCTTTCAAAAGATCCATCCTGGCATTTGCCTGAAGCGATTTAGGGAAATCACGGAAAACCTAAATCAGGATGGCCGGAGACGGGATTGAACCGTCGTCCTCCCAAATGCGAGTCCAGTGTGCTAACCACTGCGCCACCTCGCTCTGTGAACCCCATGGGACTCCCTTTATGATAACTCCCCATTCACTAGAATTTACCACTCTCCCAACATTATTTGTGCTATTCAGCACAACTTTTTACTATCTGTTCATTAAGTATGATTCAAACCAGCTGTGTGTGTAGCCTTCAATTCCATAAAACCTGAGTTTTTCTAAGAGTGTCACATGATCCACACAGTCAAGTGCCTTGGACAAATCACAAAAAATACACACTGGTGATAATTTGTTATTGAAGGCTTGTACTATCTGATGGGTAAATGTGTAGATAGCATTCTCAGTCAAGTAACCCTTCCGGAATCTGAACTATGACAAGGTGAGTAAATAATTTTCACTTAAATGTGAGACTACTCCTGAATACATAACTTTTTCGAATATTTTATAAAATGAAGTCAGCAGTGAGATTGGTCTATAATTAATTAAGTCACTCTTGTCCCCTTTCGTATGAAGAGGTTTCACAATTGAGTATTTCAATCTGTCTGAAAAAATTCCGTATGACAGCGAAGCACTACATATATCGCTAAGGGTTCCACTTATTAAATTAGAACAACACTTCAAAATTCTATTATAGACGCAATCAACATCACATGAGCTCTTTTTTTCAGTATATTTATAATTCCTTAATTTCAGTGGGGGATGTTGGTGTTATTTCTAAAGGCCTAAAGTCCTGGGGAATGACATTTTTAACATATTTTTTTGCTTCTTCAACTGAACCCTTTAACCCTATTTTTACTGCTACATTCAGAAAGTGGTTGTTAACAATACTTGCAACTTGTCAATTATCACTCACAACATCATCATTTAGGTTTATTACTATTGTGGGCTGTGCACTGTCAGGCTGCCCCATCTCCCACTTGATAATATCAAATATAGTTTTAATCTTATTATCCGCATTATTAATTTGTGTCAGAACACATAAGCTTCTTGACTTCTAAACGCCTTTCTTTAAAATATTTAAAAGGAGAAAACTATAATCCTAGTTTTTGAAACTATGTATAAATTTCCAAAGCTACTTAAAGTTTCGCTATTGGCACTATGAGAAATTTCAGTATTTCTCTACTGTCTCACTGGAACATACACATCTACATCCATACTCTGCAAACCACTATGAAATGTATGGCACAAGGCACTTCAAACTGTATCAGTTGTTAGGACTGCTTGCCATTCCACTCACAAATTGAGCAAAAGAAGGATGATTGTTTAAACATATCTGTGTACACTGTAACTGTCATTGTAGGAAATACCAGTGGTCACAGGAGCTGGAGCAGCACCTTTTTTAAGATAGGTAGGACAGAATGAAGTCAAGTTCTGAGAGAAGTAAAGATTGAAACAAACCTTCAGTTTGATAAAGAAATCAAAGAGCATAATCCTCGCACATTGGATGAGCAAACACAGCTGTTGGTTAAAAATTTACAGCAATCAGCAGAAATTTTATTTCCACCCGATTTCATCTCGGTAAATGTGAAATGCCAACTATCTTTAGTGCATCAAAATATTCGATGGCTTAGAAATAAAATTAATGAACTACTTATGTGCATTCATGAATTAGAGTCATTGAACCCAGTTGATATAATCTGCCTCTCTGAACATCATGTGACCCCTGGTATAGATATGTTAAACCATACAGTATTAAAGTTAGCCTCCTACTTCTGTAGACAAAAGATGGAGAAAGGAGGAGTTGCCACATTTGTTAAAAACAGTTTTAAATTTAAGAGTATTGACATTAATAAATTTTGCTTAGAGCAGCACTTAGAAGCAAGTGCAACAGAGATAGAATTTCATAATAGGTCCTTTATATTAGTAGCCATATACAAAGCACCTTCAGGAAATTTCAACCTGTTTATAAACGGTCTTGAAGATTTATTATCTCACCTAAAATTAAAAAATCAAAGAACTAGGGGTTGCTGGTGATTTAATATAGATGTCCTGAAAAACACTATCAGTGAATAGCTACTGAAATCAGTTACATTGTCATTCAATTTAATTTCTACCGTAAATTTCCCAACTAGCGTATACAAATGTTCTTAGACTGCCATTGATACTTTATTTATAGACAATTCTAGGCAACTAAGCCACATTACAAAACCAGTAGTAAATGGGCTATCTGACCATGACATGCAACACCTAACATTAAATTTTGAAAATTGTCACGGTAAAACATCTATCAGAACTGTGTACAGAAGGCCAATAAAACAGTCAAAACTGAGAAGTTTAGGAGATTGCTCAAAGAAATTAATTGGATGAATGTTTACAGCATCCAAGACACAAATGGAAAATACAAAACATTCATTAATAAAGTTAGCACCTTATTTGAAAATTGTTTTCCCCTGAAGGTAACTCAAATTAAGCAGAAGTCTAATAAGAAACCATGGATCACACTAGGGATAAAGATATTATGTGAGACAAAAAGGAAACTATATCTGATACGTAGGGACACCTTAGATACTAGCATTATAGCTCATTACAAAAATTACTGCAAAATATTGAAGAAGGTTCTCCAGAAATCTAAACACCTGCATTATGAGAAGATGATAAATACATCCAGCAATAAAATAAAAACAATATGGGATATAGTTAAGTAAGAGAGAGGTAGGACAGGAAATGAGGAGGAACAAATGGCTCTAAAAATAAATGAAATCCTGGTAACAAACGCATGTTGTGTTGCAAACCATTTAAACAAGTATTTTGTCTCTGATACTGATAGCATGGGGTTGTCAGGTTCAGTAAATAATGCAATGGAATATCTGAGATCAGTGCACACAAGCAATCTCAGTAAAATGGAACTGACACTTACTTCACTCAAAGAAATATAACCCATCATAAAGTCCTTGAAATCAAAGCATTCTAGTGGTTATGATAACACATCAACAAAGTTAATAAAAGAGCATTCATGTGAGCTTAGTCATAGCTTAAGTTATTTGCGTAATCAATCATTTGTCAAAGGAACATTCCTGGACTGGCTTAAATATGCTATAGTTATACCTCTCCACAAGAAAGGGGACAAAAAATTGCCGTCAAATTACCAACCAATCACACTTTTGTCAGATTTTTCAAAAATCTTTGAGAAGGTTATGTTCAAGTGTCTACTTAAGCACCTTAGTGAAAATAACATACTGTCAAAGTCACAGTTTTGGTTTCTTAAGTGTTCTGATATTGAGAAAGCTATTTACACTTACAGGGAAAATGTCCATAATTCATTGGACAACAAATTAGAGGCAACTGGCATGTTCTGTGACCTGTCAAAGGCATTTGACTGTGTGGATCACAGCATTCTTTTAAGTAAATTAAAATATTATGGCATCACTGGTAGTGCTGCAAAGAGGTTTCAGTCATATCTTACTAATAGAATACAAAGGGTGTCATTACGTAACACTTCAGCAGTAGGAAATCAGATATCATCTGACTGTGAAGGAATTACATGTGGTTTTCCCCAAGATTCCATAGTAGGTCCACTACTGGTTACATTACCAGATGCCAAGTTTGTCTTATTTGCAGATGATACAAACATTGCAATAAATAGTAAATCAAATATAAATTTAGAAAGGGCAGCTAATCAAATTTTTACTGCCATTAATAAGTGGTTCATAACCAATTCACTGTCATTAAACTTTGAAAAGACCCACTATATGAAATTCAGAACTTCCAAGAGATTTCCTTCTGCTGTGTGTATAAAATATGATGACATGGGAATAGGAGCAGTTGACAGTGTAAAATTATTGAGATTACAACTTGATAATAAATTCAGTTGGGAGCAACATACTAACGAACTGCTAAAGCATCTAAACAAGGCTGTGTTTCCAATGCCAATGATGTCAGACATAGGAGATATAAATATTTTAAAAAACTGTCATATTTTACTTATTTTCACTCTATTATGTCATATGGTATCATATTTGAGGTAACTCCACAAACAGAGAAAAAAATTTTAGAGTACAGAAGCTTATAATAAGAGTAATGAATAGTGTAAATCCAAGAACATCATGTTAAAACCTATTCAAATAATTGGGCACATTAACCACAGCTTCTCAGTATATTTATTCCTTAATGAAGTTTGTTGTAAATAATACATCTCTTTTTCCACCTAACTGCTTAGTACACACTAACAATACTAGGAATAAGAACAATATAGATAAAAATTTAAAATCACTTACTCTTGCCAAGGAAAGGAGTCCAGTATTCAGCAACACATATTTTCAATAAGTTACCAGCAACCATTAAGAGTTTAGTTTCAGACAAGGCACAATTTAAACATAATTTAAAAGAATTTTTGGTGGCCAACTCCTACTCCATCCATGAGTTTCTCAACAAGTGCAGTAGACCATTTTAATGAAAATTGATTATACTTTAATTTTTGACAATACTTGGTTGTAACAGCCAAATAACTACCTACTGTGTGAATGATGAATGTATGGAAAGCAGATGTAAGTCCTAAGTCTGTAAATAGTGGAAGTTTAATTTTAAATCTTGTACATAATCTGACTGTTCTTAACTGAGGATCACTGAAATGAATAATTAACTTCAATTTTTGACAATACTTGGTTGTAATAGCCAAAAAACTAGCAAATGTCTGAATGATGGATTTAATGAAATCAGGTGCAAGTATTAAACCTGTAAATATCAGATGTTTAAATTTAATTCATGAACATAATTTTACTTTTTATTGACTGAGGATCATTAAAATTAATGAAACTCAAGTTTTTCTAATTACATTTTTGTAATGTGTTTATCTGACATGTTCCACACCCAGGAGGATTTCCTCTTTTATGGGTCTATGGAATGAATAATTAATCTAATCTAATATAATCTAAATTGTGATGTAAATAAAATAGAAAGAAACTTCCACATGGGAAAAATATATTAAAAACAAAGATTCCAAGACTTACCAAGCGGGAAAGCGCCGGCAGACAGGCACATGAACAAAACACACAAACACACACACAGAATTACTAGCTTTCGCAACCTATGGTTGCTTCTTCAGGAAGGAGAGGGAAAGACGAAAGGGTGTGGGTTTTAAGGGAGAGGGTAAGGAGTCATTCCAATCCCGGGAGCGGAAAGACTTCCCTTAGGGGAAAAAAAGGACAGGTGTACACTCGCACACACACACATATCCATCCGCACATACACATACACATACACATACACGGTATGTGCGGATGGATATGTGTGTGTGTGCAAATGAACACCTGTCCTTTTTTTCCCCTAAGGGAAGTCTTTCCGCTCCCGGGATTGGAATGACTCCTTACCCTCTCCCTTAAAACCCACATCCTTTCGTCTTTCCCTCTCCTTCCTGAAGAAGCAACCATCGGTTGCGAAAGCTAGTAATTCTGTGTGTGTGTTTGTGTGTTTTGTTCATGTGCCTGTCTGGCGGCGCTTTCCCGCTTGGTAAGTCTTGGAATCTTTGTTTTTAATATACTAATCTAAATTGTGATAGATATGTGAGGGACATGTAGATGTTGTACTACATTCCTAGACTCTTTGTTTAAAGCTGGTCCCTGAATTTCTATAAACAGGTGTTCTTAGAATAGCTGGTGTCTATCTTCAAGCACATGACATTAAACTTTGGCAGCATTTCCATAACATTCTCAAACAGACTTGTGATCGTTCGTGCTACCCTTCTTGGTACACATTTCATATGCCCTGTCATTTCCATGTAGTATGGCTCCCACACACTTGAGAAATATTCTAGAATGGGACACACAAGTGTTGTGTAAGCAATCTCCTTTGTAGACTGATTTCGTTTCCCTAGTATTCTATTAATGGACTGGAATCTGACACCTGCCTTACCAACAAGTGAGCCTATGTGATCATTCTATTTTGCAGCCCTACAAACTGTTAATGCAGATATCTGTATGAGTTGACTGATTTCAATAGGGGCTCACTGATACTGCAGTCATAGGATAGTAAGTTTTTTTTCATTTTGTGAAGTGTGCGATGTTACTTTTTGAACATTTTGGGTTTTTGTCTTTTCTATAGACTTTCGGTAAACGTTTACTTCAAATTATGATGCAAGAATCTCTCATTGCTTCCTAAATTAAACACAAGATATTTACAGCACTCTCTTTACCATAGTCAAAGAAATCAGCTTCTACTCACTGAACAGAGGGAATCTTGAGATGGACAAAACTAAAATACAAAAAAGCTTCATCAGCCATTTAGCTCATTCACTGATATAATCAATAAATGTGAAAACAATGAAAATTATTATTTGTCCTGGGAATGTCAAATCACTATTCACGTACCTGAATGATGTGACCACACATTAGTAGAGATAAATTTTTTGTCATAAGGTACGCGAAGTCTATCAGAGGTGGTCGATGACTGGGCATCGCAGATAGTACCAATATCTGAGGCCTATAATTCTTCACATGTTCTTCAACATTGTTCAGCTGCTGTACAGAAAGCAGGGCATTCTTGTATGTTTGTGCTTGGGTTGAAGAACCCCAGTTCACTTCTGCACACATGCAAATGACAGAATATTGTTAATAGCAAACAAACAAAAATTAACAAGAAAGGTGTTGTCAATAAATAAAACTACAATATTAATACTTAAAGAACTACTGAAAGCATTACAAGCACTGACTGAGTAAATTGATGTGTTATACCCCAAACACAGAGTTTGAAAATGGTGGTAAGAAATGGATGCTTCAGTTTCATCCTAATCACTGGAACAAGGACACTCTCTGAAATAATGCATTCTTGAAAAAAATGTTAGCAATGAAAAACATTTAACAATGAACTTGAGGCCTGAAACTGTCAAGAACTGATTGGAAAAGACTAAATACAAGACACAGGACATCTTTCTCCTTTGAATACCAAGATCTGAGAGTTAAATATAATTTGTTAATGCTGCTTTTAGCCTATCCATGAACGCATTTGTGAAAAGTATAAATTCATTCTGTATAAAGCTGCCTAAAGATAAAACTATAATTTCATGGAAAGGAAAACATATTAAAAGCAATTGTTATCTTTAATCATAAATTTAAAATTTTAAAAATAATGTTATATTTTGAGTGCTTATTTATAATTTACCTGGTCTTCGGTATGATACTATGAGGTATAAAGCCATAACACAAGCAAGTGTTATGAGCGCTGTCCACCAACTAATTAGAAACATGACACCCACACACAGAATAGCTCCCAGAAGGCTAAGCCACATGTTGTAATACTGTAGAAAGAGAGGGGCAAGTGTGTATTCATTTCAAGTAAAGGAGAGTATTTAATTAATTAATCATTATAATCTAATTATTTTAGCTGCTTCCTTACCCTAAATTTTGGCCTCCACCCAATTGGTTTGGCAAGTGAAGCATGAAATGTACTGAAGTTTATTAAAGCATAAGCTGCCAAAAAGAAGTTGGAGATCAATGGTGCTATAGCATTCAGTTCTCCTGTAATTAAAAGAAAAAAATTAATAAAGAATAACACCTGCTAATTAGAAACATGTGTATAAATTAATCTTTACTGCCATCTTTGTGCAAAAGTAAAATAATATAGCACAAACCACATTGTAACTAGGCTATGTTTAAAAAGGCTGAAAATATGTCATGTAAAATTATTTCAATAGCTGGCACAGACCTGTTGTTTTGTGCACATAGGAATTAACTTTTCGCCTAAAGCATAAACAAGTCATTTTTCAGAGAAAATATAAGAATAAAAAATGGATGCACAGAATTACAGATCAATAGTGCCAACATTTGTCTTTTGTCGGATCCTGGGGAATATTTTATGATTGCACCTTAAGACATTACTGCAGGAAAATAAGATTTTCTCAAAAAACTGACATAGGTTAGTGAAAAACCAGTCATGTGTAAGACAACTTGCTTTATTCATAGATATTTTTTTTTTTTTTTTTTTCAAATAACAGATGCATTTGGACCAGAGTATTTCATCTACCTGCACTTCCCAAAGTCAAAAATCATTTGACATTGTACTACACTGTCAACTGGTGACCAAGATATTACCATACAGATTATCTTCACAAGCATGTCAATTGCTTAAAGACTTTTTCTTTTTCCTAACAGAAATGAAAATATGTAATAGGGCTGCTAATAATCTCTCTCTCTCTCTCTCTCTCTCTCTCTCTCTCTGTGTGTGTGCGTGTGTGTGTGTGTGTGTGTGTGTGTGTGTGTGTGTGTGTTTCATCCAAGATATAAAGATGACCCAGCTATTCCCAAAGCTGTACTAGAGTAGCAATGAAGGATAAGGTTGACGTGGTGTAGCAGTAATTATGAGATGAGGTTTGAATAAGGAAGGAAGGAGAAGGATACGCAAACCATGCAAATATATGCACCTAAAGTTGGATATTCTATTAAAACAAGGAGAACTTTGAAGAGGGAATGCAAAGACAACTAAGAAGGCAGAAGATGATGATATGGGAGCCCTAAATGCACAATTGAGTAAGGAAACATATTGGGATGAGGAGGTATTAGGAGTGGGAGGGTGAGGAAGGAGAAACGAAGAGAGTAGAAAATTGTTAGACTTTTGTAAAAAGAATGGACAGTAGTAGGCAAAACCTAGTTTAAGAAGTAGGAAAGTCTAATGTAGTGTAGTACAGCTTTGATTAGTCAAGCAAATTTGTGGCAGAATATATAATATGTGACAGGACAGTCACAGACATCAAGGTAATACCTTCTGAAGCCTAAATAGCGATCACTGACTTAGTAGTGAAAGTTTGAAGGATTACAGAGTTAAAGAGGGTAGAAAGACAGGAAAGAAGGATAATAGTGTCAAAGATGAAAGAAGAAAAAGTCAAAGAAGAATTTCATAGAATAGTACAGGGTGATGCACCAAGGGATGAAATTCAGTCAGTAGAGGGAGGACAGGATGGTTCAAAACAATTACATTGGAAGGAGCAGAAGAACCAGTGGCAGTAGAAGGTGGAAAGAAACATCCTGATGGAATGATGGATGGAAGAGTGGACAAAAATTATGGAAGAGGACAGTAACAGGAGTGAGAAGGTCTTTTATGGATTGGTTAAGGCTAAGAAGAGGGGCATGATGGAAAATGTTGGACTAAAGGAAAGGAAGTTGAGAATCTACAGGAAATTAAGGAACGAACATTGTGAAGAGTTATTACTTCCCAATGGAAATATGAAAGAGAAAAATGAGGAGCTAGGGAATGTAGATTACATCAAAATGGACCCAACCTGAATGGAAGTAGAGTAAGTGATAAATACCGTGAAAGGAGGAAAAACATCTGGATTGAATGAAGTAAGCATGGAGATGTTGAGAGCAGATGGCATTGTTGGAGAGCAATGGCTATACTGGGTAATAAGAACAGTATGGAAAGAAAGAACACCTGAAGACCAGAGAAAAGGGAATCATAGTGTCAGTTTTTAAGAAAACTATGTCAGATTTCTAGGGGAGTTACTCTGATGTGTCATGCTACAAAAGCATTTGAGAAGTTCCTGGAAAAGACAGTATGGAAGATAGTATGAGGTGGATAAAGAGAAACAGTATGTGTTTTAAAGTTTCCACAACTGATAATTAACATGTAATACACAATCAAAGCCAAGGTTGTTGTGGGCAGAGCACTATACAAATACCAAGAACCCCAAGCCAGAAATTCAATGTCAAAAGCAAGGCTGGTGTGCATATAGCAGCTAGGTGATATTTAACAGGACTTATGCAGTCTACTACACAAGACTGACCCACGGTCACTTGATTAGCTCTATGCTGCTATTGGGTTGCCCCATGTGGCCCTGGCCACACTGGTGTCTAGCTGGAACTCCACAGATCGAATGAGCAATGTCAAAGCTAAAGTAGGCTTCCTGACAAGGAAGCCACCAGTTCTAGAGCTCTGACTGTATATATCACAGTGTTGTCCTCACACCACTGCTGTGCATGCAGACAGAGAGGGCTGCTTGTTGACAGTTGCCAGCCAGGTGACCGCACTTACTGCAGACCCAGCAGTTTGCTGCACAGTGGATGCATTGGTTTCTATTATGATCGCTACACATTCCAGACGGGACTAAATCTTCTCTGACATGCATGACATACATACCAATTCTGAAGAGGAAGAGCATTTCTGATCTGCCTGAACATTACAAAAAAAAAGTTGTGATGCTGATGAGGGAGCAGAATCATTGATATTTAAGTCTCTCAGTAGGCACCAATGGTCTGACGCTCATGAGCTTTGGCAGTACTTAGGAGCAGAAGTAGAAGATGGTGAATCAGAATCATCAGTCGATCAGTGTTTGTGAAGGTGACTAATAAACTGGGAAACCTAGATGTCATTTGCAGAAACCTGCTGAGCTTCCAAAGCACCTTGAAAGATTTAGCAATTTGGACTACCTCATGAACACTATGATCAGACTTCACTAGAGCTTCTGCAGTGCTCTCCCTATCAGGGGTAAGGTGCCCAATCACTTTTCGAGTAAATGATCCTACATAGGAAACTTTACAGTTCTGACCACATGGATCTGTACTTGTGTGTGAGACCCTGCACATCCACATTGTTTATGACATTCTTTAACACGGAGCCTAGCCACAAGTTGCACCTGCTGACTGTACTATCTGATTAACAGAGCACAGAGAACACTGAAAGTTATTTCACTAAGGTCTAAGGGTGGTTTTATTTTTCCGTCACTTCATATAAAAGCAACTAGTACAAGACAAAAGCAAAGCACTTTCTGCCTACTAGAAATGTAATTAGCAAAAAGTGGAGTTAAAAACAATGAAGGTAGATTTCCCAGCTCTCTTATGAGTCATTAAATGCAGCAAACAGCAGTGGGCACAATGCCGCAACTGCTGTCTAATGTGTTTTTTGTTACTGGATATGGGCTGGAGAAGACTGGCCTTCTGCTCCTTGTACTCTTGAGCTACGTATCACCATAAATGTGACAGGGTGTGCCAGAGAGATGCTAACTGTAGTACCTCAGATCTGTATCAATATTCTCCACTGGTGGGGATATTGAAGTTTTAGACCAGGGTATGAAGATGGTAATGGTGTAACAATGGATTTCCTGTACACTGGGGAGGTGTATGACCAACATCATGAGAGAGCGAGTCATGTAAAAGTAGGAGAGAAGACAGACTGATTTGAAAATATAAATGGGCTGAAGCAAGGGAGTGCACTATTCGCTCTGCTTTTCATCATCATGATAAAAGAGATAATGACAGGAGTGACAGCATGAATATGAGATGAAAATGTGATAGCAGTGATGTTTTCAGGTGATCTAATGGGGTGGAGAAATGGGAGAGGAGAGGTACAAGGAAGGTTAAATAAATGCGTGAAAGTGGCAGTATGCATTGAAATTTAATGTAAAAAAGTGTGAAATAATGTTGTTAACTGGAATACAAGAAGAATAGCAATGAATATTAGAGTACAGGCACTAAAGAGAGTGGAACGTTTCAAGCACCTGGGACTCATACCAGAAGACAGTGGAGGAATGAAAAGGGGGAAGCAAGTTCATGGTTTCCTGCAGAGTGTAAGAAGACTGTGCTGCAACAAGGATGTACCAACAAAAAGTAAGGAAACTGAGGGTACTATGCTTCAATACTCATGTACATATCAGAAATGTGGCTAATGAAGAAAAGGCAGCTGAGCAGAATACAAGCTTCTGAGACAAAATTTCACAGAAGTGGAGTAGGACTTATCAGAATGGACAGAGTAAGGGATGATGTGCTGAGATAAATTGAGAAAGACAAGCCTGTGCAAGAGACCACAGAAAAGAAAAGATTAACATGGTGTGGGCAAGTTGAAAGAATGGGACTTGGCTGAATACCAAGGCAGGTCACAAAATGACAACAGGCAAGAGACCTACAGGAAGACCAAAAGAGAGAGAAGGAATGTGTAATGAGGAGAAGAGAAGATTGGTACAGAATGAGAGAGAAAAATGGCATGGGGACAAGAAAAGATGGAGTGGTTTACATGCTAAACAGACCCAGCCAGGGCCTGCAGACTGTAAAAGATGATTTTGATGATTTATATTTAATGTACCAAATGTTAACAAAAATAATATATAATAACTCAAAAGAAAGAGAAAGAATACTACAGCATCCACTATTTATAGCAACTTCTGGGGTCTATCACATTGTTTAAACACCCGGATAAGATGTGATATGAAACAGAAAGCACATGTTAAATCAATGGTAGGACAGGTGGAAGAAAGTCTTGCATACATTGGTACATTTCTGAGAAAGTGTGGGACATTTTAAAGGAAACAGTATACAAGGCACTAGAATAACCACGAACAGAATATTGATACAGGGTTGTGCTCCTCATGATTCAGGCATGACAGAGACTCACTACAAAGATTCCAACAGGTCACCACAGCCCACACCAAAGAATAACAGGAATTCTCACAGATCTTAAATGAGAATTTTTTGAAAGAAAGTTGAGACCTTTTTTTTTTTTTTGCAAAACCCTGTTGGACATATGTAGAGAACTAGTGTTCAAGGTAGACTGTAAAACAAATTTGCTGTCTGCACTGTATACCACATGGGGGGAGAGGGGGGGGGGGGGGGGCAGTAGAATAAGATGAGCAATATCACATACTACATCACAGAGATAATTCTTTCTTTCTTCATCAATATGGTGGTGGTATGGGACAGAAGGATACTAATACTGGTATGAACTAATCTCTGTTATGCATTGTACATTGGTTTGCGGAGTATCATCATCAAAGGCTTATATTTCCTAATGGAAAATTCAAGTAGCATCACACAGACATTTTTGTAGGTGACTCAGGAGTCCAATGCAAAAGCCCACTTGGTATCCACTGATGGGACAAGTGTGTATCACCTTGAAAGAGGGGTCTGATTAGATTAGATTCAGTTATCATTCCACAGACACAAAAATGAGATGATTCTGACGGGCGTTGAACATGTCACAAAGTATCACATGAAACGCATATAACACTTGAATGCAATCCTCATTTCCCTGATCATTTGTCAGGAGATTGTCAAAATATGTGAATAAATTACATTAAACTGGAACTGCTAATATTTACAGAATTAATACACTGTCAAAATGAATCACAGTTATGCACTTTTAATGAATTTATCTTACACAAAATACCTACTCTTGACTACTGTGACCAAATGTTGTAAAAACTGAAATCCAACAAATGTTTTTGCTTAAGCTGGTCTAACAGTCCCTGGAAATTATCTATATGCTCATTTTGCAGGTAAGTTGTGGTACTTACTGCCTCCCTCCATGAGTTTCCTCCATATGATGCAGCCTTCAGCAAGCTCCTCCCATTTATCTCAGTAATATTAAATGTGTTGATGTTGCATTTGATGCAGTCCTTAAAGTGGAATATGGGTTTTCCAGGGTGTCTCTTGGCATGTGCTGTCTCACTAAGTAGTGTGTGTTGAGGAACATGAAAGTGATCCATGCAAATGTCCCAGCCACCATAAGTGGCATTCCTTGAAGAGTGGCAGTGATACTCAGTACTGCCACAGTATTCAGAACCATCTGATTTGTTACATGGCCCCTCCATGTTATGCCTAGAACATTTCGTAGGCACTGCAGATGATAGGTCTTGTTAATGTATGATGTCCACATCTCAGCACCATAAGACAGGTGCTCAGTATGGATGCTCGGTAGGTGAGCAGTTACCATAAGGTGTTTGCTGTCTCATACTCTTGTGCACAGCTTTCCGAAAGTAGTCACCACTTCTCTCGTTCATTTCACTAGGCAGAGAAAGATCTTCTGACACAAGTGAGCTGAAGTATCAGAATTTGTCAACTGCATTCAACGAAGAGCCATCTAATCTTATGGCAGACATAGACATGAATCCTTGTGCTAACAGCATTTTTAATATTCTCGAAGCTAGAAAATGCTTGCATGCACCAGCAAGTTTGTTCACATGGCTTTGAAGTTTGTCTTAAGTATGTAGTATGAATGCTGCATCATCAGCAAATAAAAGGTTGCTTACAAATAAGTCCCCACTATAGCACTTGGACCTAAGTAGCAAATATACACAAACTTGAAAAAAACCAAGATGGAATGTAATAATATTATGAAAAGGATATTTGCTACTCACCATACAGCAGAGATGCTGCGTCGCAGATAGGCACAATTAGAAGACTTTTAGTAAGTGAGCTTTTGGCCAACAAGGCTTTTGTCAAAAATAGACAAACAACATGTGAAACCAGTCATGTGATCTACAAGTTAAGCTGCAACCACTGTGCTACATTCTATGTGTGATAACCAACAAGCTGTCTGTTTGCATGAATGGCCAAGAAACAGCTGGACCAACCTGTTGCTGAGCAAGCCGCCCTACGTTATGTTCTTCATTTAGAAGACTGCTTCACAGCTTGTGTCATCTGGATCTTTCCCACTAACACAAGCTTTTCTGAATTGCGAAGGTGGGAACCCTTCCTGCAATATATCCTGTGTTCCCATAACCCTCCTGGCCCATCCATCGTTGGTCATTGTCCTTAACCACCTAGCCCCTTTCCTGCTCCCATTACAGCACTACACAGCCCTCTGTTTCACCAATGCACCCAGTCTTGTTACTTCTCTCCTTTTTCACTACCCGACCCCCTTTCTCTCCAGCCCTCTGCGCAACCTCTCGATTGCACCTAGTTGCCCTATCCTTGCTCCATCTCATCCCTGCTCACTTCTGAAAGAAGCAGTTTACCAGCCCCACCATTTCCGTGCTATCCGTCCCCCTCCTTGCCCCTGCCTCCCCCATGACCTGATTGCCTCTCCCATCAAATGCTGCGCTCACGGTCTGACTTTAGCTGCCAGAGACTGTGGCCGTATCTGTGTGAGTTGCATTTGTGTGTGTGTGTGTTTTGTCTATTCATGACTAAGGACTGGTTGACCAAAACCTCACTTTCTGACAGTCTTTTTATTGTCCCTATCTGCGACTCCATATCTACACTATATGGTGAGTAGCAACTATCCTTTTCATAAACATTCCACGTGGGAAAAATATATCTAAAAACAAAGATGATGTGGCTTACCAAACTAAAGTGCTGGCAGGTTGATAGACACACAAACATACACACAAAATTCAAGCTTTCACAACCAACAGTTGCTTCATCAGGAAAGAGGGAAGGAGAGGGAAAGACAAAAGGATGTGGGTTTTAAGGCAGAGGGTAAGGAGTCATTCCAATCCCGGGAGTGGAAAGACTTACCTTTGGGGGAAAAAAAGGTCTGTCCCAGCACTACTCAGTTTTCAAGTCATTTCAACTGAGATAAAATGAATCTCACATAAGTTGTGTTGCTTCACACATGATAAGGCAGTATGTGAATGAAAATAAACTGAAGTTTAACTCCCAAAGTAAAATACCACTCACACAGGTCTCTGTCCCCCACGTACAGACCACTGTATTCTAAATAAGAAGAAGTGCACATATTTATTGAAAAAAGGAATATACCTACCAATAAGAATGCCAAACCTTCAGAAGCTACTGTGTCCTTGGTTGTATCACTTTAAAAATCTGATGTTTATGTGCTCAGTTTTCAAGTCATTTCAACTGAGATAAAATGCTTGAGCTTTCAACAGCTGTCACTGCCATTGTCCTCAGGAGTTAAACCTTCTGACCACCAGGGTAAGTCGTATACATGATCTCTCATGACCTTGTTGTTGAAGGGACGTTAAACACTAATCTGTCATCTCATATATATGAAACAGCAGCATCCTGAATGCTGCACAGATGTACTGAGTCAGTACATGCTCAGAAGGTGAGTTACACTGTCCATGACAACACCAGCCCGCTTGGGTGCAATTATGTCAAAAGATGTGGGAAGCGTGCACCATATTCGAAACTGCCATTCCTGCTGACCTGTAACTCATAAGCATTTTCTTCTGAATCTGTTCAAGGTCCAAAATGCCTCTCCATGTCCCACTAAGTGTGAAACCTTGTTCATCGTAATCAAATGTCAATTGCTTCTTTCTAGTGTAGAATCCCTGGCCCAAGATGCTCATCTCCTCAAATAATATTATGGGGTCATTCTACAGGTGATGTTCCGCCACAGTTGACTTGCCTAATTGTCTTTGTTTTACAGGACACTTACGTTCAGCACAGTGACTGAGCACATGGTTTGTCCTATGTACACACTCTTACCTACATCTGTAACAAGGCAGTTATGTTTACAATGAGCATTGTTACTTGTCCTGTAGCTGAGAACAAGCTTCTATCTTTAAATCTAAATAACAGGGTAATTTGTACAAACAATAGCTGCAAAATATGTTATCATCATCATCATCAATTGAAGACATAAAGTCTGTAAATGAGTCTATGATCCTATTGTGGCACTTTATTTATAAAGGTCCATCTTGACCACACAGATTTTATATTTCATTGCTACCGGTTTGGACTACTGCCATCTTCAGATCATAAAATATTCTGATGTAGGTTTCAACATCAAAAATCTATACATGCATGTACATAGTACATCATCATCATCATCATCATCATCATCACTGTCATCATCAGACCATCTTCCTTGATCTGATACGGTCTTGTGAAGTTCTCCTGCCACCTTTCTATTGGTCGACCTAGAGATCTTATATCAATCATCAGCTGGAAGTGTAGCAGATGTTTAAGACTTTAATAAAAGAATACACAACCCCACCCTGAACACTGATAGAGATCAAATGACACTGGTTTCATTACTGGCAAGAAATACCATCAAAGGGTAAACATACTGGGAAGTGAACATTAGAATTTCAAGATCTTTGAAGACTCCTTTGCAAAATGGTTTGGTACCTGTTTTACAACAGGCCAAAAACATAATTTGTTGCGAAAAGGAATAGGTATATAATCACTTCTATGTATATAGTGGCCATGGACGAAGTTTATCTTGTACAAATTCATGAGCACCTGAACAGTTTTGCATACAAGAGATAAGATTAGATTAATACTTGTTCCATAGATCATGAATCCGACACTTCGTAATGATGTGGAACGTGTCAGGTTAATAAAAGATGTCTGTACAAGATATTGTATTACACAAAATATTGCATGACACTAATGTTTAAGCTAGTCCCCCCCCCCTCCCCCCTTAATTTATATCTAAAAATTCAGCCAGTGAGTAGAAGGAGTTGTCATCTAGAAATTCTTTTAATTTATTTTTAAATGTCGGTTGAATATCTGTCAGGCTTTTGATGCTGTTTGGTAGGCGACCAAAGACTTTTGTGGCAACATAATTTACCCCTTTCTGTGCCAAAGTCAGATTTAACCCTGCATAGTGAAGAGAATCCTTTCTCCTGGTGTTATAGCTATGCACACTGCTATTACTTTTGAACTGGGTAGGATTATTAACAATAAATTTCATAAGTGAATATGTATACTGTGAGGTTACTGTGAGGATCCCTAGATCCTTAAATAGATGTCTGCAGGATGACCATGGGTGGGCTCCAGCAATTATTCTGATTACACGTTTTTGAGCAATGAATACTTTTCTACTCAACGATGAATTACCCCAGAATATGATGCCTTACGAATGCAGTGAATGAAAGTAGGCATAGTAAGCTAATTTACTGAGATTCTTGTCACCAAAATTTGCAATAACCCCAATAGCATACGTAGCTGAACCCAGACGTTTCACCAGACCATCAATGTGTTGCTTCCAGTTTAACCTCTCATCAATGGCCACACCTAAAAATTTTGAAAATTCTACCTTAGCTACAGACTTCTGTTCAAAGTCCATATTTATTACTGGAGGTGTGCCATTTACTGTACGGAATTGTATATACCATGTTTTATCAAAATTTAAAGAGAGTCCGTTTGCTGAGAACCACTTAATAATTTTGTGAAAAACATCATTTACAATTACATCACTTAGTTCTTGGTTTTTGGATGTTATTACTATACTTGTATCATCAGCAAAAAGAACTAGCTTTGCATCTTCATCAATGTGGAATGGTAAGTCATTAATGTATATCAAGAACAGTAAAGGACCTAACACCGAACCCTGTGGGGCCCCGTACTTGATAGCCCCCCCCCCCCCCCCCCCCCCAGTTTGAGGAATCAGCTGTTGTTTTAACATTACATGAATCACTTATTTCAACTAGTATTGTTTTGTGTCTCAACAGTCTGTACAGTATATAATCATATTTGCATTTCATTTGCAACTACGATAATGGGATTAAGTGCTAATAAGATTTTCTTTTGCAACTCACATCAATGCAAGGTGCTCACAAAATTCCAAATAGTTTAGTTACATATAAAGTTCTGATACATATATTATTAATGAACTGTGACAAAAACTTAAAATTATTCTATTCATTATTCAATCTGTTTAAATTCCACTGCAATGTGTGTGTGTGTGTGTGTGTGTGTGTGTGTGTGTGTGTGTGTGTGTGTGTGTGTGTGTGTGTGGTGTGTGTGTGTGTGATGGAGAGAGAGAGAGAGAGAGAGAGAGAGAGAGAAGCAGGGGGGGGGGGGATGCGCACATGTGTGGCTGCACAAATTTGTGCTATTTTTCCCCCTCTCCTCTAGAAGTCCTAGAAAGATTTAACCTCTACCATTAACAAATCTGATCTACTGAAACACTTACAGTCAGACAAATTATGGCCATCATGAGTTATAAATCTAATGTGTAGTTTTGATTAAGAATCTTCACAATATTATGCAAAACTTACATCACACTTCTTACATAATATTTAACAGTTGTGAAACTACAGAATTCATATACAAGTTAACAGACCAAACTTGAAAATAAGAGAAATGTTGTTGCTTCACAATTTTGGTACACATTTACCTTTCAGAAATAGAATATGAGAGATTTACTAAATACATAGTTAGCTGATGATAATGAAACAAAGTCATAAATAAAATTTTGAAGATTTTTTAAAATGTTTGTCATTCTACAAAAGTACAAGTCTGACTCACCTACAAGAATAAAGGCTATTGCAATGAAAAATGTCAACACATATCCTCTAACAGGTTCATTGTTTTTTCCATATCCTCTTCCAAACCATGTAATGTAAGGATACAACTGATCTTTACACAAAGCTTGAAACACTTTTGGAGCTGAGACTAAACTTGCCAGAGCAGATGACAAAGTTGCAGCAAAGCAACCAGCATAAATAAGAGGTCCAAAACCAGAAACCAGTTCCATCACCTGAAAAGGAACAGTTTTAATTTTCTGTAATATAATAGCATTCTCGTTTTAACTGTAGCATTACTGTCAAATAATTCAGTTAAGATTTAATTCCTATTTCTGAAACACAGTTACTTGGTTATTTCTACGTCTACATTTACATCTATAATCTGCACACCACTCTGAAGTGCATGGCACAAGGTACTTTCTATTGAAGCATTCCTAATACTGATTTGACATACTCAATCTGAAGATGCAATGATATAAGATCATTACTCATCTTAATGAAACAGTTGCAAATGTAACTGCCTTAGTCAGGTTATAATGTATTACAGTATCTAAATGTTCAATCAAGAACATGGTGCAGCCCTTATTTTGTTCCAATAACATGTTACTGTGAACAGTTCAATGATAGAGTTGTTCTTATCATGATCAACATCTGACCAACACCAACAACACTATTTCAGGTATACATGCCAAAGTCGCAAGCAGACGAAGAGACAGAGAAAATATATGATGATACTGAGTAGGTAGTTCAGTATGTAAGGGGAACTGCTAATCTAATAGTCATGGGGGATTGCAATGTGGTTGCAGGGAAAGGAGTAGAAAAAAGGGTTACTGGAGAATATTGGCTTAGTAGTAGGAATGGGAGAGGACAAAGACAAATTGAGTTCTGCAATAAATTCCACTTACTATTAGTGAACACACTGTTCAAAAATCACAAGACAAGGATGCATACTTGAACAAAGCCAAGAGATATAGCAAGATTCCAGTTAGATTACATTATGGTCAGGCAGAGATTCTGAAATCAGATGTTGGATTGTGAGGCATACAGATCGCAACTGTCGTACAATCAGCTTAACAGCTCAAGCTTCCAAGTTGCTGACAAGAACAACATACAGATGAATGGAAAAGAAAATTGAGGACCTATTAGATGACAATCAGTCTGGCTTTAGGACAGGTAAAGGCAGCAAGAAGGCAGTTCTGACACTGTAGTTGATAATGAAAGCAAGAGTGAAGAAAAATCAAGGCATATTATTCATAGGATTTGTTGACCCGGAGAAAGCATTTTACAATGTAAAAAATGATGCAAGATGTTTGAAATCCTGAGAAGAACAGGTGTGCGCTATAGGGAAAGATGGATAATATACAGTATGTATAGGAATTAATAGGGAACAATAAAACTGGGTGACCCAGAATGAAGTGCTCAGAGTATAAACTGTGTAAGACAGAGATGTAGTCTTTCACCCCAACTGTCCACTCTATACGTCAAAGATGGAAGTGAAGGAAAGATTCAAGAGTGGGAACTAAATTCAGGGTAGAAAGATATCAGCAATAAGATTCGCTGATGACACTGCTATTTTCAGCAAAGTGACGAAGAATTACCTGATCTGTTGAATGGAATGAACAATCTAATGCATACAGAAAATGGACTGAGAGGAAATCAAAGAAAGAGTTACAGTAATGAGAAGTAGCAGTATGGAAAACAGTGAGAAACTTAACATCAAAAATGGGGATCACATAGTGGACGAAGTTCAGAAATTCTGCTACATTGGCAGCAAAATAACCCATGATGGACAGAGTAATGAGGACAAAAAGGCAGACTAGCACTGGCAAAAAGGGCATTCCTGGCCAAGAGAAGTCTAAGAGTATCAAACATAGGCCTTAGTCTGAGGAAGAAATTTCTGAGAATGTGTGCGGAGCACAGCAGTGTATGGTAGTAAAACATGGACTGTGGGTAAACCAGAACAGAATTCATTCAAAGCATTTGAGATGTGCTGCTACAGCAGAATGCTGAAAATTAGGTGGACTGATAGGGTAAGGAATGGGGAAGTTCTTCACAGAATTGGTAAAACATGGAATGTATGGAAAACACTGACAAGAAGGGACAAGATGATACGACATCTGTTAAGGCATTAGAGATTTGCTTCCACAGTACTAGACAGAGCTGCAGAGGGTAAAAATTGAAACAGAAGACAGAGATTAGAAAACATCCACCAAATACTGTAGAACCCCTATTTAACGTTTTTCTAGGGACCAGAATTTTTTAACCTTAAATGGGAGTTTACCCTAGATCAAGGTTTCGATAGAAAGCAAACCTTTTCCAGAACTCTTTGCCTGTATTGACATAAATTGCACCAACACACATAATTTACACAATAACAACAATAAAACAAGGAGATACCTACCCTACACAATATACTGTAATTACAACTTTTTTTGTAGCACTAATACAGTAGTCAAAGTTCGTAGTTTCCCAGCACACTACAAAATTTAAACATCCACAAAATACTTACACAATTATAGTAATATAAGAAATTGAGTTACTTTTCCTATATGCAACACATGTTTACACAACTTTCACAGTGCCTCATTTTTTGAAATACCTGTAATCAAAAATGGTAGTCTGTTTTACAGTACTGTTGGAATTTAAGTTCAAAATGTCCATCTCCAATTGATTTACTCTGTCAATAACAGGATTGTCAACTTCAAATGCTGTGACAAATCTCCGGACAATGTCTATGCTGGCAGTAGCTTCACTGAATGATGGTGTTTCTATTTCTTCATCCCTAACATCATTATCTTCTTTGATATCTTCATCATTCTGCTTTACTTCATCTTCACAGATTTTCTCAACATCTCGGAGGCATATAGTGATGGCATCACCATCACAAGCCACAAATTCATCAAAAGTAATGGGTAAATTGTTAGACAGCTGCACCCAATCATGCATGTCCACTACTGCTTTGTCACCGCTTTCGTCGTGAGTGCTCATTTCATTAAATCCGGCCTTATGAAAGTTTCCTTAGTTACCATTTCCCAAGCTCCTTTGAGCATATGCATTGCTTGCAGGATGTTTAGTTTAAGCACTTCATTCCAATCAATAAAGGCAAGTGCCATAAGGACAAGAGCTTTCCGATACTTGCTTTTCATGCTATGAATAATCCCTAGATCCACGGGCTGGAGTCTGCTAGTGCAATTTGCAGGAAAAAAATGCACTTTCACATTCCGCAGAAATCCTAAGTCAGTTGGATGAGCAGGACACTTGTTCATAAAGAGAACAACCTTCCTGTTTCTACCACCCATTCGTGCATCAAAAGCTTGCAAGAACTTTTGAACAAGTCCGCAATCATCCAGGCACTCTTGTTGCTATTTTCTTACAAAGCAGCATAGCACTGTTCTTAAAGCACTGTGGTTTGTGGAACTTTCCAGTTACTATGGGATCCAGCTTCTCGCTGCCAACTGCGTTGCTGCATAAGAGAACAGTAATTTTCAGCTCGCTCATTCTTCCTCCATAGCATGCTTCTCCTTTAACACTTTAGGTTTTAGACGGCACGAGTTGGTAAAACAGGCTGTTTTGTCAAAATTGTACACATCCTGAGATTCGAAACCATTCAAGAGGAGTGGCAGCACCTCTTCTTTCCAGTGTTCAACACTTTCATTACTAACTGCAGCATTCTCTCCACATACTGCCCTGCAAGTTATCCGATACCGTTTTTTGAACCTATACAGCTAATCATTCGAAGCTTTGAATTCTCTTAGCCCAAGTTTCCCTGATATCATAGATGATTTCACTTTTATCAGTGCCACATCCATTGGTAAATTTTCAGCAAGTGCTCCATTGCACCAATCCCTTAGCTTTGATTCCATTTCTTTGTACGGCGACTTTTTAACATTTTTTCTCTGCTTTCTCCTTATTCTTCAATAATCCTGACAATGAAGACTGTGCAATTCCCAAGCGTCGAGCCATTTCACTTACAGGCACATTTGTGTTTCTCTCCACTTCCTGAATCAAGTTCATTTTCTCTGCGACAGACAGAGTTTTTCTTTTTGCTATCATTGTCAACAAATGTGAGTGAGCAAACTGATATACAGCTGGATTCTGCAAGCAATACACAAACTGATGCAAACTTGAGTAAACTGATACTATTCTGTAATGCTGCTATGACCATACAGACTTGGACAGAGCTCAGCCACGTGCAAGCATGCAAAGTGGCATGAGTGCTAGCATGCTGTACATTGTTAGTATTCAACCATGGTCGGCTAAGTTTGAGGTTCCTTGCTTGTAGCAAGGAATCAATATGGAAGATGATCAATTGCATTCAATATAAATGCTCGAGTTCATAGGTTCTTAAAGTCCGTATTACACGATGCTTACATTTGGAGGCAAAGCCTACGGAAGTTCCTAAAAGTCCTGCTAGAAGCCACTGCAAGTACTGTATCTACCTGATTGCAAGCCAACCTCATAATATGATGGATAGAGTACTAAGTGGCCCTACCTCTCAGGGATTTGGGACATTTAAAATTACAATTACATGGCAAAACACTGACAACAGTGAAAATTCACGATATCTATCGAAATCCAGTATTCTGGATCTACACGCACATGAGCTGTGAGCAATGATGTCACAGGTGAGCTCGTTGCACTTCATACCAGAACACAGTTGTGATTTTTCATATTTTCTTATTAAAGCTAGAGACTCCTTATCGGTACTTCTGTAGAAAGCATCATCCTCTGTGCCATCAAGCACATTAGAAATAAAGTACGTTTTAAATGTGTGACGAACAGTTTCACTTAGAAGACATTTCCAAGACTGACTAATGCACACGCACACTTGAGACAAGCTTGCACACTTAACATGTCCTGTAGGCGTTAACTGCCTATCTTCTTTCATTAGGCACTGTGTATACATACTGTATTTTTCTGTTTCCATAAAAGGTTCTATCCCCCGCACAGCTGGTGTACAGTGACCTGCTTATGAATCCAACACAACAATTCATGGCAAACCTATCAAGGTACCAGAACGATGTTGCCAAACAGGTCTGATCCACTCTAAAACCATGTCCTTCGTGAACCAGCCAATTTCGTTAGCACGTACAATAACATCTTTAGGAAACACTTTGGACTTTGGTAAAGTCTTCCATGTGAAATGAGTGGGTAGTTTATGGCCATCAGCTGTACAAGCCAGCATGAATTTCCGGTGCACAGTTTGATGATGTAGCGTTGAAATGCGACACGTTTTTCCCGTAATTTTCAGGCCCAATTGCGGCTCCCATTAAATTCCTGGATTTTCTGATGTGCTTTTACTTGAATTACAGTATATCTGCAGCTACAGGTAAGCACTGTCACTGCTTCCACACAAAATCGTCACTACGACTTCCAACTCATAGTGACAGCCATGTTTTGGTCCAGAAAGTGCTTTTCTGTTGCTGGAACAAGCTGAAAGTTGTTACTTTTGCCGTCTTCATGTCTTACCGAAGTTCAAAAGCAGACTGAAACAAACGTTTTTGCGAGCACTGCTCTCATTAGCTGGAGTTGTCAAACTGTAAAGCCACACTTATCAAGTTTCTTCAGAATGTCCATTTTGATGGTATATATGTAAAGAGTTTTTTTTTAATTGCTAAAAATATTTGAAAAATTGCTAAATTCACCCCTGATAAAAAATATTCCTTAACATTCATTACTCGAAACTAACACGACGGCTTCTGTGGTGGCTTCTAGTGGCAAAAAGCAGCAATAAAGGCCGCAAGTGCTTGCAGTCGCAACTAGCAGCAGTTTTCGGAACTTCTTAGGCTTTGCACCCAAATGTAAACTGCAGGTGCTTTTTTGGATTCTGAAAACCAGAAAAAAAAGTGCAGCTAGCATTCGGGCTGCAAAAGCCACTATTGTATTGTTTTCAATATTTAATATTCCTAACGCTAAATGTGGGTTTCGTCGTAATGCGAATTACGTTAAATCGAATATAAATTTGCATTGCACTTATTGAGTAATTTTCAGGACTTGAAA
Source organism: Schistocerca gregaria (assembly GCF_023897955.1). Classification (NCBI taxonomy): domain Eukaryota; kingdom Metazoa; phylum Arthropoda; class Insecta; order Orthoptera; family Acrididae; genus Schistocerca; species Schistocerca gregaria. The sequence continues at coordinate 164,697,049 of NC_064926.1, read as the reverse complement.
TTTCTTCCATTAAATGCGGGTTTACACTAAATCGAAGTCACACAAAATCGGGGTTCTAATGTAATTGAGGATGTAGGTTACAATTGCCACTCTAAGATGAAAAAGTTGCCACAGGAGAGGAAATTGTGATGGACCAGATCAAAGTAGTTGAAAGACTGATGGCTTTTTTTAAATAAATAAGTGTACAAATAAATAAAAAATGTTTCAGGGTTTTGGCAATAATATACTGTGTTGAATTGACAATGGCCAGTTTTGATTAATAATATGATTATTTCATTTTGTTCTAACTTAAAATATCAGTCCATGCATAATCTGCAATTAATAATAACAATAATTCATTGTTTTAAGTCACATGAGTCCTCTATTTGTCATATGAAAGTGTGTTAATTAATATAAAACAGAGTTAAGATGATTGTATATTGAATAATTACTGCATACATGAAAGCCTTCATCAAATTTCAAAATAAGAAAGACATTTCATAAAATAAAAATTATATGAAAATTATGTGAAAATAATTTTGTATTTCAATCAATTTAAAGAAAATTGTTGATTCACTTGTCACACATATTCTGCAGAAAAGTTGTTCATGTGTAACAAGTATAACTGTTATAAGATATGTATTGACCAATAAAATATTGTAAATATTTAGAATTCCAACTTTGTGTTGGAAAAAGGATCAGTGACTGTATTTAGTTTTATTATTTCTTTATTCTTCTGTCTTAGTTGCATTGACAATTTGGATTAATTGTGACTGGTTTTGCATATGCCCAATTGTTATCAAACCATTACCTGAGTGGTTATGAAATGATTAATAACATTTGTACATTTTCAGCTATTTACATCTGTTCAACTTTGAACATTCTGTGTTATTAATGTAAGTGCCTACTATGCACTACACACTAAGGACTGTCCTTAATGTAAGCACCTATTATACATTATACTGGAGTGCAAAGTGGACACTTATTTTAAGGACCCAGAGAGCTCAAAGTTCAACAGTTAGGCGTAGCTCAAAATGTACAAATGTTATTTCATTGATCGTTTTATAATCACTCAGGTAATGGTTCATTAAGTAATGGACATGTCTGAAACCAGTCGGCATTAATCTGAATTGTCAGTGCAATTGATATGAAAAAGCAAAGAAATAATAAGGCTATAAATATGAAGGTGGCTATGACCACATGGCTTTAGTCTTAGTTTTAGTTCACTTATGAATGAATAGTTCACTTACGTCTTAGTCTTAGGACTCGTTTAATATTGTCATACTCTTAGTTTTGACTCAGTGTTTGTTTGACATAACAGGAATTACTCAGTTTTTAATGCTTTAATGAGTTTTTGTGGTAAACACCAGAAATGAAGTCAAGCAGAAATGTTTTAATTTTTGTCTGCCCATGTATGAACATTCCAGGATCAGATCTCATCCCCCAAGAAAGCTAAGTACATTTTAATTTTTTTTTTAATTCTGCTCTGCAAATATTATTAATGCACTAAATTAGCAGTAATATTTTATACAATGCACATAATATATTCAGTAATTAAATGCAGCATCTAATTTACGAATCCTGTGTGTGTGTATGTGTATGTGTGTGTGTGTGTGTGTGTGTGTGTGTGTGTGTGTGTGTGTGTGAGTGTGAGTGTTAGTTTCTGCAAAAAAGGAAGTTTAATGCCACACTCACCCTCCACCCCACACCTTGTCCTACACTTTCACTACCACATCTCACTTTTTTGTTAGTTGAAACATTTGATGATATTTCCTGTTTTGTTAACATTCCACTAAGTCATTACAAATTTCAGTAATACTGAATTCTGTTCTGCTCAACCATAATCCCTACTGAATGTGCTGTTTGATCTCCTGTAGTACAAAGCATTGCTATGTTTTCATTTTCATCTTACTTTCACTTTAAGTAGCATATTCTGTCATCAACATTTTCTACAATTTTTTTCTGCTTTTCAGAGCAGCTGTTACTATTCCAAATGTGTACTGTAACACCTCTCATGTTCTTCCATCTCTGACACAAACGTGCAATGAAAATAAGAAACCAAACTTCTAAAAACTGATAAACTTACCCATTACAGATTACTACTCATTCAATCATTTATCAAGTTTTGTAGATATCATCATGAAGAAAAACCTTCAGGAATGTGGAGCAAGTCAGTGTGTGCATTAACAAAAGACAAACATATCAAAAAACTTAACATCTATTTCATTTTAACCATAAACTATTACAGTACTCCTTAATGCTATTCATGTTTATGCCAGTTAAATTTAATCAAATGAATGAGAGAGATAGAGGTCTTACTTTTTTATAAAAAGAAAAGAGCTGCCTTGTCAGTTATATCAAACAGCTGTTGTTCATTTCACATTGTTACCATAATATTTACTTGATTACTTTGGAATTTTTCAAAGAAAGTAATCAGCTGCACCTTTCAATATGATGAGTCCTGTTTACAGTACATTACTACTTCTCACACTGCTTTACAACTAATGTGGCTAACAGAACTTTTGCATCCTTGAGTATAGATATTCAGATAACTTTTAAAAAGAGTTGCTTGTGAGATATGTTTTTAAACTGGTTGCATTTCCCAACTTCGTGCTTTATGTTAGGTGGGAGCTTGTTGAACACTTTTGTGCCAGAGTACATAAGAAAAAATTACTCTTGTGAATACATTGTTGTCTTTTGGTCTTGACACCATAACTGTTGGCTTAATAACCCATGAGATAAATGACATGTTTAAAGGTTAAGGCTTGCAAATCATACCACACTGTGATTATATAAGCACATTCCTTGAGATACTAACAGTTTCTGTGTCTTGTTAAATCTATAGTTTTTGTGACAATCCTACTCAACATTTAGTTATTTCCATCATACAGGACTTGGCTAAAGTGACTACTGATCTTCACTGATAATGAAGGCCCTATGAAAGATCAGGATCTTAGTGTCCCATTGATGTTGCTAATTTAGAGACAGGTGCAGAATGAAATAAACTGAGACATGGTTGACGGTCCCATCTTGAGTTTACCTTGTTGTGACTCTCCGATTATTCAAAGAGCCGCCGCACAATTACGCGCGTCCTCTACATGCGGCGCTGTATGCCAGCCATGCAGCAGCCACGCCACCTAAGCGGCCAGCCAGGCAGCGGCCGCTAGACTTGGACTCAGTGTTCATTCGAATGTTACCTTGTTCACATGTCTTGCTTTGTTAATTTGCTCAGTGACTTATATGTGTTGTGTCATTTTGAAATATATGTGTTCAACTTGACGTTATAACAACTGGCGATGAGGATGGGATTTTCCCTTTTCATCGTTGACTCACAGGTTACCATGGCTTGTGTCAAGAAACTATTGCAAGGTCTCATTGAACAGCAAATGCTTCTCACATCGGCGATTCGTGATTTCGTCGTGGCATCAAATGCGAGACATTTCTCGTCATTGTCTATACTTCCTTTTCCTCCTTACGATGAGACGGCGGAAGACTGGTCTGATTACAAAAAACGTATTTGACAGCACTTCTTGGTATTTCATGTCACGGACGAACAAACATGTAAGTCTCTGTTCCTTTCATGGATTTCACCACCAATGTATCGGTTGTTGTCGCAATTGGCGCCTTTGAAACATCCTGCATCTTTGTCCTTTGCTGAAATGTGCTCACTTCTGTCTATTTTAAAAAGCAAATGCATGTGGTAGCCTCCCGTGTTGCCTTTTATCGTTGTCAAAAACAACTGCATCAGTCCTATCGTGCTTGAGCTACTGAACTACACGGCCTCAGTCAAAAGTGTCAATTTGTTACTGACGTTCACAAAGAATCCTATGCCGATTCCACGGTACAGGATGCTATTATCTGGTCAGCGCCCGACAAAGAAGTTCGGCAACATGCCCTTCAGTTGGCAAATCCGACTCTAGACGAAGTTCTATCCATCGTGCAGTCTTTTGAAATTCTCACGCCGCTGGGACGCAAATAGAGGTGTGGGGTGACGTCAGGGAAATACAACCTCTGTGCGCTGTTGATGATGCGTGGCTCGGGATCTTGACATCTCTCATTACTCACAACGCAGCCCTCTCACTGTCATCTTGGTGCGGTGCCAGTACAAGAACGGACGCCACCAGGAGACATGCCCATGCAGGAACCGGATGACCATCATCTGTCGGAGCCAATCTACTCGCCTCCTTCTCCTACGGACTCCGACACATCGTCCATTTCTCCTTTTATGTCAACTGGACCTGCCGCAATGGGCAGATTGGTGCACAGGGCCCCAGCAGATTCGACCCCTACGTCTCCTGTCATCTCGAACCGTTATCATCGGGGACACTTCCGTCTGTACGGGAAGCCTCCTCCTTGAGACTTTGCGGCCAGTCAAACAACGCCTATGGACGTTAGCAATCTCCAGGCCACCTCCATCACGACCAGTGCAAACATTTCAAAGGGGGGAAAAGTGTTGTGACTCACCGACCATTCAAAGTGCCGCCGCGCAATTACGCGCGTCCTCTACATGTGGCGCTGTCTGCCAGCCACGCAGCAGCCGCGCCACCTAAGCGACCGGCCAGGCAGTGGCCGCTTGACTTGGACTCAGTGTTCATTTGAATGTTACCTTGTTCACATGTCTTGCTTTGTTAACTTGCTCAGTGACTTATATGTGTTGTGTCGTTTTGAAATATATGTGTTCAACTTGACATTATAACACACCTCAAGAGGTTTAAACAAACCATAGGAAACATAATCAAGATGAACATACATAGAACTGCATCCCATTTCTCCTGAAGATGAGCCCACTGTCTTAACTGCTGTGCAACATTTCTCAGTTTAGCTGCTCATATCCTGTGATAAACTGTGCAAGCAGCCATCACACATAACACTGCTGCCCTTGATGTGCCCAATACATTGGCAGACTTTGATGCATTTGTATTAGCTCGGAAATCAAAATTTGCTACTATTCTTCCACTGACCTTTTAACTGTGGAATTAATATTTGACCCAAGCATAACATTTATCTTGTAAAATACTCTTCTTTTTCTAGCACATTGTACACCAACATGTATCTTTTCATTATTTTGTTACTTATGTAGGCAATTTCCAGAGACAAGTACACCACACAAATAATGTACAGCCTTTCACTCTGTACAGACTTGATTTTTTTGTGAAATAACAACTGACAACTGCAATGGCCAAATGATCAGCATTATCTTCTCTCAAAAATCCATTGTCCCAGTAAACAAGTGTTACACTCATTAAGAAAACCAACTAAGTTTTTTTTTTGTTGTAGATAAAAATAAATATTGAAGGATGGAAGCTGGTACTATTGTTTACACAAGCTCTGTTGAAGATAACTACACTGGTTATCTTTGTCACACCTTATTAAATTCATCTTTTCTCATAAGCAGTATGGGACCTCACTTGATCAGACACACTGAGTGATATGGGATTCAACATAAGATGTTACTACATAATTCGTGGTCAAAAATAACATGACATCATCTTTCCTAACCTGTTGGTCACATACCATACACTTCATGTATTTTTCACCAACAGGAATACATCCACATAATTCCAAACTGGATACTACAACAAATGTAAAATTTATGGAACTTGGCTACAGAATCAAAACTGTAGAAATAAATTGTAAAGTTGCAGATGTCTTCTGCAGCTCTTCACATCAGAACCTATCACAGCAATTCATTCATATTTTCAAACATATCAATTATTACTTAAACCAAAAAGTTTGTGATCATCTCTGATGGGCACATAACAAAAAATATTGAGTACAAGATCTGCAATATAATGTCTGCCATACAAGTTACACTAGCTGAAAATAAAATTTTTGTACTCACTGTAAAACTGTTTTGTAACCCCCAAGCACACTTAGTGCCAGTACAATTCAAAAATGTTCCATTTATATAATCTTCCACACTGCCTGTTGCATCACGGGCAACACAGGCTCCTGCCATAAATGCCATGAGCAAATAGGAGATACTTGTTATTAAAATAGAAATAAGTGTTCCCTTTGGAATTGCACCTTCTGGGTCCTGTAAAATATTACAAGTAATTAGGTTTACCCCATGAGGAATATTAAATCACATGCATTAATTAAAAGCCAGAACAACATAAGAATATTATCACACCTTTAAATCTCCTGATATATTTGCACCAGCCAAAATTCCAGTAGCTGCTGGGAAGAAAACGGAAAATACCGAAAAAAAGTTTTGTTGCATTCCTTCACTGTATCTATAATCTGGATAGAAGTTCTCCTGTATCAGTGAGGCTAAAACCAAGGAAAAACTTTCTGTAGAAAGTTATCAATGTAATTCCTAATTAGGGTTGGAAACAGATAAGGCAAAATTTTTAAAAAGAGAGAAAAGGCAGGAAACTCAGACTGCAAAGTATTGGATAACTACAATTCAAGCGTAAAAGATTTTAAGTTGACATCACAAAACAGCACCAGTTCAAATGATGGGTTATTGACAGTTACTATTAGACAAGTAGTTATCATATTTATCTCACTGTACTGCTGTTTTCTGCTTCTACTTTTGAGTTACTACTATATTCAAGTTTTGTAACTATTGCATTAAATGTAACAAAAATACATATAATATTTCTTTTTACATCTGTGATCTTACCATTATATCCCAAAAAACCTTTAGCAATTGACTCCTCGTTCTGTGGTCCAATAAATGTTCCTATCATAAAGTCGACAATGGCGACCAGCAAAATAACAAGCAGTACCATTTGTGCCTGCAACAAAAATTCATAATTTATCACTACTTGTTTCTCAATCATACAAAGTTTCATTCCTAACGAAAGGCTTCACCTTAAGCTCCACATAATAATGGATTCATCAAAGATCTACTTTCCTTCTTCTGATCCCTGTAATGGAAACACATTTTTGTTAACAATCTCACCAACAAAAACAAACTTAAACCCAACACTGAGCCTTGCCTCTCCCAGTTGATACCACCATCCGCCTGTGAACCTCCCCCTCTCCAACCTAACCACCCACTGGTTACCTTCCAGGAGTTTCTAATCTCCAGCTTGTTTTCACCATCCTTCTCCACAGCTTTTCCAAAGTATGCAAACCTCTCAACAGAAGAAAGAATGACCCTCTGTAACCTCAAGACAGACCATCATTGAATCATCATCCTTGCAGACAAGGGTTCCATCACTGTTGTGATGAATCCAAGTGACTACCTGACAGAAGGCATCTGCCAGCTATCTGACTCCTCCTCCTACTAGTCTTGTCACACTGATCCCACTCCACAAGTCCAACACAGCCTCCAGTCCCTTCTCAAATCTCTAGGCCGATTTAAAAATCTTTCCCCTGAATCCATCTCCCTCCGTACACCCATGACCCCCACACATCCACATGCTACATGCTCCAAAAAATCCATAAACCCAACAATCCTAGCCACCCCATAATAGCTCGTTACTGTGTTCCCGTTGTTAAATCTCCACAATTGTCAAAAAACACCTTCAAGCAAGTGCTCGCAGCCAAGCCAGGTCCATTAAAAGTAAAAACCAGTTACTGCAAAATGTAACAGGAAATCAGGTTTTCCCATAAAGAATATTAAATCATGTGCATTAATTACATTCCAGTACAACAGAGAGGTAATATCTCACTTCTATTTCATTTGCACTTCCTTAATTGTCAAACTCTGTAGCTGAGCTGTTGGAGTGGTTGGAGTAGTTGACTGTCATGAAGGCGACCAGAGTTCAATTCTAGGTACAGCCATGGATTTTTCCTTGGTGAAAGGACTAGAACAGGATCCACTCAGCATTGTAATGCCAGTCAAGGAGTTACTTGAGAAGTAGTGGCTCCAGGGTTTGCAAAGCCAGCAACAAGGGGAAGAATGGTGTGCTGACTGTACGCACTCCCATACCACATCCAAATGATGACATCGGCAGATGATCCATGGCAGTTGGTCAGTACCAATTAATCCATATGTGTTCAGAATGATGAAATTTTCCTTTTTACTTCCTTCACAGACTCTTCATCACCACCACCCCATTACCACCTGGATCCCTACTTGTCAATCCTGATGCCACATACCGGTAGATCACCATCCACTGACCCATACCCTTGCTGTTATCAAACACTACCTCACCCAACATCCCTCTGAATCCAAGCACATTACCTTATACCATTATATAACTAACCAGCAGGGATACGACTTCCTAAAATCCTGCCCCGAAATGAGATCAATCCTTCATGAAATCCTCCCCACTCCACCAAGAGTGTCTTTCCGCCGTCCACCTAACCTTCGTAACCTCTTGGTTCATCCCTATGAAATCCCCAAACCACCTTCCCTACCCTCTGGCTCCTACCCCTGCAACCGCCCCCGGTGTAAAACCTGTCCTATGCACCCTCCCACCACCACCTACTCCAGTCCTGTAACCCGGAAGGTGTACACGATCAAAGGGAGAGCCACGTGTGAAAGCACCCACGTGATTTACCAACTGACCTGCCTGCACTGTGACGCTTTCTATGTGGGAATGACCAGCAACAAACTGTCCATTCGCATGAATGGACACAGGCAGACAGTGTTTGTTGGTAATGAGGATCACCCTGTGGCTAAACATGCCTTGATGCACGGCCAGCACATCTTGGCACAGTGTTACACCGTCCGAGTTATCTGGATACTTCCCACCAACACCAACCTATCCGAACTCCGGAGATGGGAACTCACCCTTCAGTATATCCTCTCTTCTCGATATCCGCCAGGCCTCAACCTCCGCTAATTTCAAGTTGCCGCCACTCATACCTCACCAGTCTTTCAACAACTTCTTTGCCTCTGTGCTTCCGCCTCGACTGACATCTCTGCCCTTACTCTTTGCCTTTAAATATGTCTGCTTGTGTCTGTGTATGTGCGGATGGATATGTGTGTGTGTGTGTGTGTGTGAGTGTACATCTGTCCTTTTTTTCCCCTAAGGGAAGTCTTTCCGCTCCCGGGATTGGAATGACTCCTTACCCTCCCCCTTAAAACCCACATCCTTTCGTCTTTCCCTCTCCTTCCTGAAGAAGCAACCATCGGTTGTGAAAGCTAGCAATTCTGTGTGTGTGTTTGTGTGTTTTGTTAATGTGTCTGTCTGCCGGCGCTTTCCCGCTTGGTAAATCTTGGAATCTTTGTTTTTAACCATTTACACCCTCACACATAACTAACTACGTCTCATTTGAGGAGAATATATACAAACAAATCTGTGGTATGGCCATGAGCACCCAAATGGTGCTCTCCTGTAGCCATCTCTTTAAGGGCCACCTAGAAGGAACCTTCATAGCCTCCCCAAACTCAAAATAACTCCTCTGGTCAGGTTCACTGATGATATCTTCATGATCTGCACCCAGTGTTAAGACATCCTATGCTCACTCTTCCACAGCGCCAACACCAACTCTCCTATTCACTTCACCTGTTCCTCCACACACTACTATAACTGTTGAGTTTTATCTCTCTTATGGCTCCATCCATACTCCTGTCCATATGAAGCCTGCTAACCATTAACAATACCTGCATTTTGACATCTGTCATCTCCTCCACACCAAAAATTACTCTCATATAGCTTGGTCACTCATTGATGGTGTAACTGCAGTGACAAGAATTTCCTTACCCAGTATGCTGAATGCCTCACAAAGGCTTTCACAGACAGGTGCTATCCCACAAACCTAGTCAGCAAACAGATTTGCTGCACCATATCCACACATGACCCTAATCCTCCCATGACCTTCAAGAACCAGCTGCAAAGAAGCAGCTCCCCCTCCTCCCTGTTGCCCGCTATCATCCCAGATGGAAGCAACTGAACTGTACCCTTGCCAGAGTTTCGACTGTCTATCATCATGGCCAGAAATGAAGGATATCCTACCCTCAGTTCTTCTCATCCCTCCAACCCAGGCATGAGGCCTGCCCAATTTGTCCAGCCAGCACATCCTACTCTAGTCCTGGCACAGGACTCTCCTATCCTGTCACAGGCAGTGCCACCTGTGGAAGCAAACAAATAATATATCTGTTCTGCTGCAATTTCTACATAGCTTATTACAGGACCATCAATCAGCTGCCCACCAGAGCAAAAGACCACCACCAATCGGTGACCGAGAACAGAGTTAATCATCCAGTGGCAGAACATGTGGCTGAGCACAATTTGCCCAAGTTCAATGGCTGCTTCATAACCCAAGCTATCTGGATCCCCCCCCCCCCCTCCCCTCCCCCTGCATCAGTTTCTCTGAGAATAGGAGTTATACTTGTAACACATCCTTCATTCTTGTAATCCTCCTAGCCTCAGTCTCCACAAGCTGATTCCGCTGACCCTCTCTACCAAAGTCTCCCCTTCCTCTAACCTGTTACCCCCTCCCAATCCATCCCTGCATGTCATTGTCATCATGCGCCACACAAATTCACCGGCTCTTGCACCCATGTGTCACATTGCTATCACGTGCACCTGCTGCCTCTGTCTGAGCCTTCCACCACCCTTCTCCAACCCCTCCTCCCACTTCCTGCCTCTCTCATCCAAAAGCTAGCAAAGTTTTCATTCTTTTCTGTGTGTCTGTTGATGATTCAACACTTCTACTGTTTTGTGAGTACTCCTGAATTTATTTTCATCTCACTAAAGAGCATGAAAATAGTTTTCTCAAATATTTCTGAATTAATATTTTTTAAACAAAAAGTATATACGGTCAAAACAGTAAGCACATATATCTTACTTAAAAAGAGTATTAAAAAATCTGAAATAAGAAAACTCCAATAGAAAATACATCCTCAACAAAGGGCACCACTTAATTGTGAAAACACACACAGCTACAAACCAAATGGAATTACAGCACTCATACACTGTGCGTATCCATTTTTTAATGAAGTGAGAGAGAGAGATTGTCTATTATGTAAGCATGGAAAGAAATTAAGATGGTCCTTACCTTTGCCTCCCATTCCATTCCAATCACAACAATGCAGAGTAGTAACATTATTGTTATAACACCAATGATACGCATATCATTTAGGCTGCCATCCACCATAGTGGCACCATGCATACTAAGTAGTCCAACCAAGGATTCACAGAATCCAACAACATACATTGCACAAGCAACTGCATTAGCTAATGAGAATATTAACCCTATCGATCCTCCAAATTCAGGACCCAAGGATCGTGATATCATGTAGTAGGTGCCACCTAGTGAAATAAAAAAATACATTCTACAATGAATTTTTACACAAAATATTCACACAAACATGCTCCTGAATCAGGAGAATTTTATAAACAGTGTATAGCGAAATCAAATGAATAATGGATACAGACCTCCTTTTATAATTCCATTTGTACTAATGGCTGACATAGATAGTGATGTTAGTGTAGTTACTACACTAGCACAAATTATTATCAGCAGGCCGTGTCCTATAAATAGAAAATAAGGCATGTTTAATACAGAATATCAATAAACTAAGAGTAATGAATATTTGTTGGTCATAAATTAATGAGTTCTACATAAATGACATTCAGACTCTGACAATGCAGCCAAAGTCTGCAGCTAAGATTAGTGCACCAGTGAAAGAAATACATGAAGCTCCATATACAAGTACAGATCATGTCATCAAATGTTTTCATACATGGTACAATTTAATCATATCCAAACATTATTTAAATACAATAAATTATATATAATTTGGAAAATATAATGAACATGTTGATCTGAATTTGTTGTCAGGTTATGAAAACTTATAGAAGATAATAAATTACAATACTCTTGGGGAGCACTTGGACCAAAGTTGAAATGAAATGAGATGTTGTGTGGCCACTCCTCCCGCTGAGTAGACTGGTCACCTGGTGCAAGTCTTTCAATTTGATGCCACTTCGGTGACTTGTGCGTCGATGGGGATGAGATGAACATGAAGACAATGCAACACCCAGTTCCTGAGGGGAGAAAATTCTCCAAACCTGTCGGGAATCGAACCTGGTCCCCTTAGCATGGCATTCCATCATGCTGCCCACTCAGCTATCAAGGCGGACAAAATTGAAATGGAAAATACGCTTAAAAGATGCGTGTCATTATGAAATATTGTGGATATTACCAGACCCTTTGTTTCTTTCGATGGTATTTTAAGGAGGAAACAATTATAATTTAAAATATGTTGATGGCACGGTGGCCACATAGCATGACCGTGTGGAACAAAAAAGTGTGATGCTCCATGTAGAACGGAGAGGGAATAAACTCTAAGCATATGAGTCATCTCAGATTTAAAATTGCATTGCCCCATAACAGACATTGGTAGGACTTTTATGTATATTTCTGGCTGAATTTACACCGCCTGGCAAAAAAAGTGATGTGTCCAGAAGACAAAGTGAATTTTCACTCTGATCTGAAACTTCCTGGCAGACTAAAACTACAGGGTGTTTCAAAAATGACCGGTATATTAGAAACGGCAATACAAACTAAACGAGCAGTGATAGAAATACACTGTTTGTTGCAATATGCTTGGGACAACAGTACATTTTCAGGCAGACAAACTTTCGAAATTACAGTAGTTACAATTGTCAACAACAGATGGCGCTGCGGTCTGGGAAACTCTATAGTACAATATTTTCCACATATCCACCATGCGTAGCAATAATATGGCGTAGTCTCTGAATGAAATTACCCGAAACCTTTGACAACATGTGTGGCGGAATGGCTTCACATGCAGATGAGATGTACTGCTTCAGCTGTTCAATTGTTTCTGGATTCTGGCGGTACAGCTGGTCTTTCAAGTGTCCCCACAGAAAGAAGTCACAGGGGTTCATGTCTGGCGAATAGGGAGGCCAATCCACGCCGCCTCCTGTATGTTTCGGATAGCCCAAAGCAATCACACGACCATCGAAATATTCATTCAGGAAATTAAAGACGTCGGCCGTGCGATGTGGCCGGCCACCATCTTGCATAAACCACGAGGTGTTCGCAGTGTCATCTAAGGCCACAAATTCACGAAGAATGTCCAGATAGCGTGATGCAGTAATCGTTTCGGATCTGAAAAATGGGCCAATGATTCCTTTGAAAGAAATGGCGGCCCAGACCAGTACTTTTTGAGGATGCAGGGACGATGGGACTACAACATGGGGCTTTTCGGTTCCACATATGCGCCAGTTCTGTTTATTGACGAAGCCGTCCAGGTAAAAATAAACTTCGTCAGTAAACCAAATGCTGCCCACATGCATATCGTCATCATCAATCCTGTGCACTATATCGTTAGTGAATGTCTCTCGTGCAGCAATGGTAGCGGCGCTCAGGGGTTGCCGCGTTTGAATTTTGTATGGATAGAGGTGTAAACTCTGTGCATGAGACAATACGTGGACGTTGGCGTCATTTGGACCGCAGCTGCAACATGGCGAACGGAAACCCGAGGCCGCTGTTGGATCACCTTCTGCACTAGCTGCGCGTTGCCCTCTGTGGTTGCCGTACGCGGTCGCCCTACCTTTCCAGCAAGTTCATCCGTCACGTTCCCAGTCCGCTGAAATTTTTCAAACAGATCCTTTATTGTATTGCTTTTCGGTCCTTTGGTTACATTAAACCTCTGTTGAAAACTTCGTCTTGTTACAACAACACTATGTTCTAGGCGGTGGAATTCCAACACCAGAAAAATCCTCTGTTCTAAGGAATAAACCATGTTGTCCACAGCACACTTGCACGTTGTGAACAGCACATGCTTACAGCAGAAAGGTGACGTACAGAATGGAGCACCCACAGACTGCGTTGTCTTCTATATCTTTCACATCACTTGCAGCGCCATCTGTTGTTGATAAGTGTAACTACTGTAATTTCAAAAGTTTGTCTGCCTGAAAATGTACTGTTGTCCCAAGCATATTGCAACAAACGGTGTATTTCTATCGCTGCTCATTTAGTTTTTATTGCCGTTTCAAATATACCGGTCATTTTTGAAACACCCTGTATGTGCCATACCAACAGCTTTATATCTGCCAGTACCACATCCCCTAGCTTCAAAATTTCACAAAAGTGCTCCTACTACCTTGTGGGTATGTATTTAGAGTTACAATTCTCTGTGACTGGTAAAATGGCCACCAGACTGCATTAGTGACATTTGTGTTCAGTGTTGTTACCTGGCTAGTAGGGTATACAATGAGGTGACAAAAGTCATGAGATACATTCTAATGTCATGTCAGACCTCCTACTGTCTGACCATAGTGCAACAGCTTGATGTGGCACGGACTCAACAAGTTGTTGGAAATCTCCTGCAGAAATACTAAGTCATGCTGCCACTGCAGTCATCCATAACTGCGAAAGTGTTCCTGGTGAAGCATTTTGTGCACGAACTGACCTCTTGATTATGACCCATAAACATTCAATGGGATTCATGTTGGGTTATCTGGATTTGCTTGAACTGTCCAGAATGTTCTTCAAATCAATCACAAACAATTGTGGCCCACAGACATTGCGCACTGTCATCCATAAAACTTCAATCTTTCTTTGGGAATATGAAGTCCATGAATATATGAAAATTGTCTCCAAGTAGCTGAACATTACCATTTCCACTCAATGATCAGTTGAGTTGGACCAGAAGACCCATGTATTCACAGTCCACACCATTCTGGAACCACCACCAGTTTGCAGAGTGGCTGTTGACAACTTGGGTCCATGGCTTTGTGGAGTCTGTGCAACACCCAAACCCTACCATCAGCTCTTGCCAACTGAAATCAGGACTCATCTGACCATGCCACAATTTTTCATTCATCTATTGTCCCAATGATATGGTCATGATCCCAGGAGAGTTGATGCAGGCGACATTGTGCTGTTAACAAATGCACTCATATTTGTCATCTGCTTCCATAGCCCATTAACACTAAATTTCATTGCACTGTCCTAAAGGATATGTTCTTTGTACATCCCACATTGATTTCTGCTGTTATTTTATGCAGTGTTGCATGTCTGTTCGCACTGATGCAAGCGCCACTACTCCTGGTCATTAAGTGAAGGCCGCCATCCACTGTGTTGTCCGTGGTGAGAGGTAATGCCTGAAATTTGGTTTTCTCAGCACACTTTTGACACAGTGGA
The DNA here is from genome assembly GCF_023897955.1 of Schistocerca gregaria. Taxonomy (NCBI): domain Eukaryota; kingdom Metazoa; phylum Arthropoda; class Insecta; order Orthoptera; family Acrididae; genus Schistocerca; species Schistocerca gregaria. Next base: position 164,682,043 of record NC_064926.1, on the reverse strand, counting down.
TCTCGGAATATTGAATTCCCTAATTATTCTCAAAATGGAGTGTCCTGTGTGTCTAGCTTTAACTACCATTTCACATTCAAAGTCTCTCAATTCCTGCCATGTGGCCATAATCATGTTGGAAATCTTTTCACATGAATCACCTGAGTATAAATGACAGCTCTACCAATGCACTGCTCTTTTAAACCTTGTGTACATAATACTACTGCCATCTTTATAAATGCGTATTGCTATCCCTTGAATTTTGTCATCCTGTGTATCAGTGGCATTAACAGCATCATGTGTTGAGTGATCATTCTGAAGAACATGGACGTGCTGCATACTCATCTGAGACAACTTTATCAGCACCTGACCAAGTTCTGGACCTCGATTTGATCGGCTGGTGCAGTCAAGCAAATCATGATATGTAGACTATTCGCATCTAACTGTGGCTCAATGTCAGAATCCACTGTCCCAGTCTACCATGTCTGACCACACAAGGGAGGACTGCCACACTGTGCACTAAGCATATCGTAACTCCTTCACATCCGCACCTGCCATGTGAGATCAAGTAATGGGCTCCCTCCAACATTCTGTGTCATTTTGCAACATTGGTCAGAGCATAGCAAGAGCCAGACTAGTGAATTACAGTCCCATGCATTGGCTGCTATTAACACCACAACACAGACAATTGCGTGTGAATTGGTTCTGTGAATGGGAAACATGGACTGCTAATCAGTAGTGTTGTGTTCAGCTTTGAATCGTGGTGCTCCACTATCCTGGGCGACTGTCGTCAGCGAGTATGGCGGCAACCTGGAGAGAGGTCCTATTCTTACAATTTTTTCGAGAGCCATTAAGTATGACTTCAGGTCATGAATGGTATTGACTGAGGAAACTCTGATGGCACAGCAGTACATTGTGGACATTGGTCCTCATCTGGTACCTCTAATGTGACAGTACCATAGAGTCATTTTTCAACAGGACAATGCTCATTCACACACCACACAATGATATGAACTGTCTGTGTGATGCTGAAGGATCACCATGGCCAGTAAAATCTGCAGATCTGTCGCCGACAGTACACATGTGAGATCAGCTGGATGTCAACTCCATCCCAGTGCCACTAACCATGGTATCGAGAACCAGTTAGAATTACTGCTCACCAGCCTGCCTCAGGAGAGGATACAATGAATGGCTTTATGACACCCTTCCCATCTGAATCAGTGCATGGATCCAGGCCACATGCACTTGGCAACATTGTAACAGGCCTTTTTGTTTTGCGGCTAATAAACATGACTGGCCTTTCAGATGAAGTACTATATGGCATACATCAGCCATCGACTTTCCTCTTTTGAACATACTGATATTTTCCATTCTTCTGTCTCAGAGTAAGAATTTTTTATGGCTATTTGTGATGCATGAGTATGAAGCATTTTGATCATGCTGCATTTGGAGATATTATATGCCTGCACTGATAACAACATTGAACAGATCTTTAAAATCAAAGATGTCAGCTGTATGCATTGGAATGGCATTTGGACCTCTGGAGATAAGCACTTCTTCGCACAAAGAGTATGCACTTTCTAGTAATGTAATGAACACATGAAACATTTCCTCCATGATTTGATACTAGGAACAAATGTATGGAGATGCAACAGAGTATTGAGACCACAATAGCACTGAAAATACGCTTTTGAAAAAATGGCACTTCGAAATTTTCCTTTTCCACTCTTCATATAATCATAGATATTGAAAGCAATAAAGCTGCCACATTAATAATTGATAGCATTCAACCATTGTATGTCCAACACAATTCAACCATGCATTTCAAGAGACATTGCTCCCATCATCAGTTTGTGAAAATATCCTCATGAGGCTAAAACACTAAGAAGTATACCAATACATCTGTGGCATTCATAAAATAAAATGGAATAAAAACACATTGGACTGTGGGTCCTTGTCCTACATTAAAACTGTTGACTTCTGTCAGTAGTTCTCCCATCTATTGGCTCAACTGGAATGCTAGTCTACCGGTCACCTTTTCCTCATTTTGTAAAGATCCATTCAGTCTAAGTAACTACAACAAAACAGTTGTTGCAAACCATAAGTACAAAACAGCTCATCTCCTTAAGGGCACAGAAGATGACTCAGAAATCATCCATAAACAAAAGAAAGGGTGAAAATTTGACTTGCAGGAAGAAGTTGACACTGCCATTTGTGAAAAGTAACATGACAATATTCTCAACATGAAAGTGAAAAGACAATGAAATGAGATTTCTTAATGGCTTTTCAGAATTATTTTAAAGCAGATCCATAACTATAAATTTTCAATACTTCTTTCATGGAATAGCTAGAGACTGATGATCACAGATGACAATATGCAAGTAGCATCTTTCGAAATGAAGAACAGTAGGTGACCAATAAAAGAGCAATTTGGGTTGAGCCGATAGCGATGCTTAAACAGTAATACCATGGACATGTCAGTTTTCATATTATAGAAGAACCAACAGTCCAATGTGTTTTTATTCCATTTTATTTTATGAATGCTACCAATGAACTGGTATACTTTTTAGTGTTTTAGCTTCATGAGCTGAGTCTGACAACCTGATGAGATTATTGTTCCTTGAAATGCACTACTGAGTAGGGCATAGAACATAAAATGGTTGGATGTGCCCAGTCATTACCATTAACATATAGCACCTGCTGCCTCACATTCTCAAAATGAACAATATTAAACAGCATTGCTACCTCTGATACCATTCATACAATGTCTCATCAGTCCAAGTAGCTTATAGGTCTCGCATAAAATGTCAATAGTATGACATCATTATCCTCACAATGTTCAATGAATTTGTGTTGTTAAACATGTTACACAAATATAAAACACTCAAACGGAATAAATGTTAAAATAAGAATTTTATAAACACGTACTGCTTTGTCCTCATAGGACATCTATCTACTAATGAGTTCCATATAAAAATAAGCCAGAAATTATGAAGACGCATGTACAGCACATTCAAAAAGATATTTACTGACATGGCACACTGGGCATACAACAAGGATAAGGTCACAAACTTCACAAGAGGGTCATACAGTCACGAGACAGTGTTGCTATACAGACACAGGCAGAGCACACAGAGACCTTCACCATTCACACTGTGGAAGTGTTGATACTAAAATGGCTAGCTATACATATTGCGAAACGGCCAAGATGCATTTGATTTATGGTGAGGCCAAATGCAATGGATAGGAAGCTGTGTGATTGTATCACGCAAAATATCCCGATAGAAAGGTGCCATGTCACACATTATTTGCCACACTGCATCACCAAAAGTGCACAACTGGCTCACTGTATGAGCAGGAGCTTGACACTGGTTGCCAATGAGCAACATGGTCAGTTGCAGTGGTAGAAAGCATTCTCAAAAGGGTACAGGATACGCCATCAACAAGTGCATGAGGTGCATTCGGCACCACTGTTATGCCCCAACCTTCCATCTGGTGCATTGTAAATGACAAAGGGCAGCATCTGTTTCATTTCCAATGCATCCAGGCATTACAACTGGGGGACTACAATGAGCTCTTATGATTTGCATGAAAGTTTCTGCAGGACTCTGTTGCAAACTGAAGCTTCACTGCAAATGTCCTCTTCACCAATGAGGCTACATCCTCACTCGAGGCTGTGATGAATGTTCACAATCTGCATACACGGGCAGATGTGAACTCACATGCTACACATATGCATGCCTCACAACACAGATTTACCTTTAAAATGTGAGCTGGCATCACCAGAGACTGTTTATTCAGCCATATATTCTCCTGGACTGACTTGATGGTCACATGGATCCCATATTTCTGAAAGAGGTTTCTGGTGGACATGCTGAATGATGTTCCCATGCCTATGCATTGCTTTATTTGATTTCAGCATCACGGAGCCCCTGCGAATTTCAGCACACAAGTGAGGGAACGTCTGCAGGCAAGCTTTCCCAGCCACTGGATTGGCTCTGGTGGGCCAGTCACATGTCCACCACAAGAACCCAAACTGTCCCCAATCCAATTTTTGCTGTAAAATATCTGAAGGGATTCGTGTATGAAACACCTGTTACAGTGTCAGAGGACCTAGTGGCAGCAGGATGTCTTCAAGATACATCAGGCGTCTTTGAGACGGTGTGCCAATCAATGCAGCAACAGGCATGACTCGATGCATGTGGACAAAACTTTGAGCATCTCCTGTAATGATTGTCCATTTGCAGCATGTGACTAAATAACTGCAACACCATTCAGTAGCCCTGGATAGCCTTTGTAAACCCCGATTCCTATGTGATTATTGATCCTTCTTGTATGCCCAACGTTCGATGTCAGTTTATAAACATTTTTTTGAATCAGCCTGTAAAAATTCAACTATTAATTACAAGTAAATGTCTGATGAAATGATCATAGCTTAGAAAAAAGTTTGAATACAACATATTGCTAGACTGCTAGAATGAAGTTCTTCTAGCACACAATAATAGAAAGAACTGATTCATATGATTTTCGGAACAACATAGAACACATTCAGATATTAAAATAGTTAACAGTTTCAAAATCATTACCTGTATAACTATGACAGATTATATTACTTACCAATCCCCGCTTGTCCAACAACCCAGGAGAGACGCAAAAAGAGCATAACACCCCATATATTTAGGAGATTCCGGACCAGTACTCCTTGAATCCAACCAAACTTGACCTGCCCTTCCATTTCGCCAGGGAGACTGGTGGGTGGAGCTGAAGGCTACAAGGACAAAGAAAAAAAGCAACTGTCATCATTTTATCCATCACTGAGATATACTTATATCATATCACTATATAATTAATGTTTCACAAACATCATAGGTAGCTTCCAATGTTGTCTGAAAACTTCCCTATGTTTCTTCTCTTGCCCAGATATGAGCTTACGTTCTCATTATATTTCATTAACCTGTCATTCACACAATTTTTGCTGCAAACAAGATGTGTTGATCCTACAATTTTTCAATTGCTGTTGCAAAACTGCTAATATAGTATCACTGTACATAGCTTAGGAAGACAAAAATGTTGAAAAGCCTGTGATAGAGTACCAGAATGTTACAGACTTGAAAGCAGAGGAATTACAAAAAATAAAATAATATCAGATGCAGCACTTAAGGTATTTATGCATCTGTGTAATCATAAAGAGCTACACATTCTTCCACTGAATAGGAAGAGCAATAGATTGTTAGCTAATGGTATACTCTAAACGTTTAGAGGGAGTCAAAGGGAAAGATATTCCTAAAAGTGTTACAGCTTACAAAAATTACATACATGATCAAAAAAGTACTTTCATTTCCAGAATGTGTCTGGATATAGGGATGGGGGAAGTTTGTGGTTTGTGAATAACTGCAGTTATTCAGTTATGCATAATGTGATGACTACATCACCACATGTGAATTCTGATAAATAACAGTGTGATATTCACAGTGAATCACAGTGCAAGCCTGTAGTGTGGAAGCAACTTCATGCATCTATTAAAGAACAGATTATGAAGGCTCAGAGAGCTTGTCTCTCAGTCTTAGATATAACTCCTGTCATAGATCTGACACAGTTGAAATGAACAAGAACTTGTCAACAGAGGGGAATGGATGTGAAGAGCAGCAAATGGCTGCCAGTCAAGAAATATGCCAGAGTCAGTGACCTGCCACTGTGTACTTCCTGTCTCGCATGGTTTTTACAACACAAAACACTTTATTTGTGCAAGGAGAATGCCAACAGACTGACTGGCAAACTAGAGTAATGTTGATTATTTTGATGAGTCATTGGTTTTAATATGGCAATGGCCTTGCAGCAGTGGCTACACCGGTTCCCGTGAGATCACCGAAGTTAAGCACTGCCGGGTGTGGTCAGCACTTGGATGGGTGACCATCCAGACTGCCATGCACTGTTGCCATTTTTCGGGGTGCACTCAGCCTCGTGACACCAATTGAGGAGCTACTCAACCGAATAGTAGCGGCATAGGTCAAGAATACCATCACAACGACTGGGAAAGCGGTGTGCTGACCCCATGCCCCTCCTATCCGCATCCTCCCTGAGGATGACACAGTGGTTGGATGGTCCCGGTAGGCCACTCGTGGCCTGAAGACGGAGTGCTTTTTTTATTGGTTTTAATATTCTCTGTACTGGAGCACATACATTTCTACAGTGAAGTAAATTAGGCACTGGATGTATCATGAATTGTGTTGACAGTGGTGAGTGTTTGGTGAAGACTTGAGTACATTGCAAGAACTTGGATCCCTGCTATTTTAGAAGAATACAAAGCAATTTCATCACAAATTTGAAGAATTCATGTATCTGAGAGTTTTGGACTACTTTGCATACTCAGTAGACATCTGTGGTGGTGACACATCATCTAGCCATTACATACACCCATCAGACTCAAACTGCTCAACTATGGAGGCTGCAGGAGTACCTACGTGCTCTTTGGTAGGTCTTTTGTCCAGAACAGATCTTTACTTGCAGCATTGTATGCAATGTTTTGAAATTTCGTAACAGATTAAAAATGAGTGTTGGGCACACAGGGACTCAAGTCCACAAGTCAGGGAACTTCTTCACAGCTTCAACTATGCCAGTAACCCTTTCGTACTTTCCAACTTCACTGAAGCCCTCCTGCATACACTATTTGATCAAAGGTATTCCAATACCTATTCATGGACATTAATGTGGGGTGTGTTCACCCTTCAGCTTTATAATGGCTTGGACTCTACTGGGGACACTTTCAATGAGGTGTCTAAATTTCTGGGGGAATGGCAGCCCAATCATCCTCAGGACCCGAAACTTGAGAAAGTAGTGATGTTGGACGCTAGGTCTGGAGCACAGTTAAATTTCTACTCATCGCAGAATTGTGCCATTGCATTTAGGTTGCAACTCTTTGCATGCTCATGCTAGTCCATTTCAGAAAAATTATTTTCCACAAACAGTGCATCACAGATGCATTGTATTGCCGATACAATTATCACCTCCAAACTGTTCCCCTATTGTACACAGAATACGATGCTGTACAGTGTGTTCAAATTTTTCTGCATGTAGCATTTTATTAAGTGCAATAAGGAGTCCTCAAGACCATATCACCACAACCTCTGTACTTCATTGTTGGCAATACTTGTGATGGCAGGTAATGTTTTATGGGAATTCACCATATCCAAATCTTCCCACCAGACTGCTACAGGATATAGTGTGAGTCACTACTCCAAATCGTTCATTTCCAGTCATCCACTGTCCAGTGGCGTCACTCTTCACATCACCTCAACCATCATTTACTGCTTACAGAAATGTGTGTCTTATGAGGTGCTGCTTGAACACTGTACCCAGTTCTATTTAACCCCCTAAGCGTCATTGTGCTAGCTGGAGTGCTGGTAGCATGTTGGAACTCATTAGTGATTCCTTCCACTGATATCATGCAATCTTTTACAACTACCCTCTGCAATGATTGATCGTCACTTTCCACTCATACATGAGGTCTACCTGCTCTTGGTTTACCTGTGATCATTGCTTCACAGGCTCACTCAGTGGCATCACCAACAGTTGCGTTGGGTAGCTTTAGAAGGATTGAAATGCCCATGATGTATTTATTATTCAGGTGACATCCAATGAATAACCCACATTCGATCCACTGAGCCCTTCACAACCCACTGTGCTGTTACTGATTCTCTAGTGACAACACAATACTTACTCCTTCCTTCACACTAGTGGGTCCAACTCTCGTGACACCTAGTGGTCAATTCTGCATTACACAGGAGTGTTCCGATACACCTTGCCGCGTTTCAAGACTCTGACATTGTCTATACTGACGGTTTGATGGTTGCCGGTCGTGTTGGTTATGCTCTTACTCTAGGGGATCATTAAGAACAACACTCATTTCCGGCTGGCTGCAGTGTTTTCACTGCCAAGCTGGTCGTCATCTCTCGCGTTCTACAGTACATTTGCTCCTGCTCGGGTGAGTCCTACGTTATCTGTAGTGACTCCCTGAACAGTTAACGAGCTATCGAGCAGTGGTTCCCTTGCTCTCGTCTGCTGATGGCTATCCAGGAGTCCTTCCATACTCTTGCCCGTTGCAGCCGCTCTGTGGTCTTTGTATGGACCTCAGGTCATGTCGGCATCCTGGGAAATGAACGTGTTGACACGCTAGCCAAACAGGTTGTCGGTGCACCAGCCTTGGAGATTGGCCTTTCGGAGAGTGACCTCAGGTCAGTTTTGCGGCAGAAGGTACTTCGCACCTGGGGTGAGGAATGGCGCACCCTTCCTTCACCCAATAAACTTCGGGTTATCAAGGAGGGTACCGGTGCGTGGCGCTCCTCTTTGCGGGTCTCTTGCAAGGAGTCTGTTGTTCTCTGCCTGCTGCGCATCGGCCACACTCGGATGACGCACAGCTACTTATTGCGCCGTGAGGACACCTTTATATCGCTGTGGGTCAGCTTTAACGGTAGTCCACGTTTTGTTGGCCTGTCCCCTTTTAACTGCGCTCAGGCAGACGTTTGCGCTGCCTGGTACTCTCCCTGCACTTTTAACGGATGACGCTTCCATGGCAGGCTTAGTTTCGCGTTTTATTTGGGCAGGGGGCTCTTATCACTTTATCTAAGTGTTTGTCTTTTTTGTGTTGAGTCTGGCCTTTGGCGTACAATTTTAGACTGTGTTTTTTGTGCATTTCTTGGTGGTTGGCTTTTCCTTTTTTGTTTTATGGACGGCCAACCACTGTCACACTCTGTGTGATTTTAATTCCTTTTGTCTGGTCTCTGTCTGAATCTTTCTTGTCCTGCGCCGTCTCTTGTGAACTCTATTGTTTGTTTTTATTCTTTGTGGGTGTTTCACGTTCGTGAAAGAAGGGACCAATGGCCCTAGCAGTCTGGTCCCTTCAATCCTACAAACCAACCAACCAACTTTTGTTCAGATAGTGTACTTCGATGGACTAGTACTCCTCAAAGAAAGGATATCGTGGAGAAATGGCTTGTTTCCACAATAAAAAGCTGCTGTCAGAATAGAAGCAATAAGGAAATCATGGCTCATTCCTAGGCAGTTTAGTCAGTAAGAGCATGACCCACAAAACGCAAGGCTCTGGGTTCAGGCCCTGTCTGAAACACAGTATTAGTCAGTCATGCTATTTCAAAACATCTTTTGTCTTTTTACATAGTCATTATAAGATTATTATTTTTTCATGTACTTTTAGGAGTTGTTTTATTGTGAATTTTGTGTGCCATGAGGTCTGTGGGCACAAATTGAAGTAACGTTTTGCTCAAACTTCCTGGAATATTAAAACTGTGCGCTAGACTATCATTAGAATCTTGGACCTCTTCCTTAAGAGGGCAAGTGTTCTACCGATTGAGGTATGAAAACACGTCTCATGACTCACCTAACAGCTACAGTTCCCCCCAGTATCCCTTCTCCTACTTTCAAAGCTCCGCAAAGGTTCTCCTGCACATCTATTCCGTGGAAATGTTCGAGGTCACTCTCTTGGCCAGGGCACTGCCACACAAGTATGGTCGAGAAAAATATTTTGTGCGTTACATGCTTACATTGTCAACAACTGTTCTTGATAATGCCCCCAACATTTTTCTGCTGTGTGCAAGATGCCTACTATAGCAAACTGAAGGAGATGATTAGCTTCAGCATCAAAACTTCGAAGTAAGTGATAAATTTACAAAGGTGGAGCTTCTGGATCTAATAAACAACAGCTCCCCCTATACGAAAGCGATGAGGCGGCCAGAACATACAGCGATACAGTCATTACGTTGGCACCTTGTCACTGCCATTTCAACCGAACAGAATTCGTCATCATCATCACCATCCTTTCAAGGATTCGGTTATCTCCTGCTCTGAACTCACAAACAAAATCATTCCCATCTTCCAATATCTCATTTCCTATTCGGTTTATAATTCAGGATCTTCTTGGGAATTCTGTGACCTGGCTTTCATGAGATGTCGTCTGCAATTTTCTTGAAACTTTTGAAGTTTTTCATCCATGTTGGAAACATTTAATTCTAATATCTTCATTTCTAATCATGTCTCTTCTTGTGCAGCCCTTCTTCCTCCTTAGGAACCTCAGTTCTGCCTTTTATTTATTTATTTATTTTTTAGACCCGGCTTTCGATTCAGTAGGGTAGCACAGGAACTACCGTCACTTTAAAGATTTCATGGTGGTGTCTCTTTTTGTACTTTATGGCTCAACATTTTGCTGATGGTACCAAAGACAATTTGGATTTTGTGTATTAGATTTTGTACGGGCGCAAATTAAATGTTACGCTACCAGCAACAATAACAAAAGAAATTACAACTGCCCGCAGTCGAGGCACACTGTAATTAACTTGTTAGGAAAGTCGGATCTGATTACTGGAAGAACGCCTTCATGGAATGGATTCACATACTGTGAATATGTTTTAGCATCAGCTGTTTGTGACAAATGAAAATATGTGCTGAACCGGATCTCCCGCTTGTGAGTGGTCGCCTTAACCACTCTGGCTATTCGAGAACGCCACCAGTGCAGTCCAGACGTCCCGTATGTCGCGTAGTCGCAATCCAAGTACTAGCACGTTCATGAAACTAAGCATAGGAAGCCAATGGAGGTTTGAACTGGCACTGGAGCGTGCTCGGATAGCCGAAGTCGTTAAGGCAACCGCTCATGACATGTGGGAAATCTGGGTTCGAGTTCCGTTCCGGCACAAATTTTCACTGATCACAAGTAGCTGTCGCTAATACATATTCGCAGTACCTAAATCGACTTCATGATTTCCACAGCTGCAAACTGTCAAGGACACTGCACTGCATTAAGTGTAGTTTACTGCATAAACACATACACTGTCGCCATAATGATGCAAAGCAGTTAATCACATGCAGCACATTATAGAAAAAGCAAGGCAGACTGAAACCTATTTTTAAAAAACGCAACAGGAAATGATGTCGTTAAGTAACGACAGCAATAGCGCCACCTCAAAAATGTCTAATACGGACGAGAGTAATGTCAACAGAGTTTCTCCATTGTTATCACACAAATAGATGCACAGGCTGGTTTAGCTGAATGTTCGTAAGTACGCAGTTACAGCATCTACATAGCAAAACTACGTTTTATTACTGCTATGAATTTTATTTATTATTTATTTTATTACTATTAATAAGAAGGTGGTTATCGACAGCTGTGTCCGAATGAAATTCATCTCAGGAACTCAGTCTTAATTGCTCAAAATAATTTCCTCTCACTGCGTGCATTGTAATTGCTTCAATACTAAGGTAGTATATTTTGTTGACACTAATCTACTTACCAAACTGGTCAGTTTCCTCGTCTCGATTAACAGCCGTAATTCTCTTATTTTAAAAATAAGCAGACAGTTTGGTCAGAAAACGTAATAACATGTTAAGCATAAAGTATCGCTCCGTTTCTCTCAACGAAACTAAACGGACAACTGCTGATGGTCTCACGCCCTATTTAACTCAAATTATCTCGCGTTAGAGATGTCCCAATGAAAATATGATATATTCTTAAGATGATCTTCATGTAATGTGTTCACCTAAATTCAACAACAAAATGTTTCCCGCATACAAAAGATACATAACTCATTAGGAAATGCAATTTCGTATATTCATAAAAAAAATTGCCACAAATAAGACTAAGATGAAAACATAATGCAGAAATTCCATAAGACATTGGTGCCAGTCCCAACTTTGGACATGGAACAGTTTACGAGACTGAGCGAGTTGAATGAAATCTAATCTACGCGTGAGGGTCGTGGCAACTCAGGTCCTTGTCCCATCCCCCCCCCCCCCCCTCCCTCCATGGTGCTGCCCATGTCTGAACGCAGTGGTAATTTTGGTCGGACTATATTAAGCGCTCCATGGAAGAAGCACATGAAATTTCTCTTCAAATAACATTTTATTTGTAGCGAGAAACAAACCTACGTTTTCCGTCGGCACCTAAGCAAAGGACCTACATTTTCATTCTTTTACAGTGGTGCTGTTGCCGTGATGGTAGATCATCTGCGTAAGTGTTCAGCATATAGGAAGAAACATGATGTGACAACGAGAACTGGGTCGAGTCTGCAGGCATCTTTAGATAGCCTAAAGATAAGACGACTGGTAATGAAACGCAGCTTCGAGTACCGGTCTTGGCACAAATTGTCATCTGTCTCTTCAGACAAATTTAGGAGTAGTCAAACATATTAATTATGACATCGGAAAAATCAAGTTACGTAACTAATCTTTTGATTGTTTGTAGGTACATATCTGTAGCCTTGGTAGATATCGAAATCCATGCACCAAAGAACGTAGCACGCCATTAGAGGAGCCAAAATAAAATGGCGCAGACCATTGAGAAACTGTCGTAAGGTAGCTAGTTTTCACCACCAGCGGAAATTTTTCAGCTGTGTTTAAGCAACTCGGACTGCTGAAGAAGGCATCTGACGTAGCCTAACACGTCTGCAAATTTCCCGCTGCTATCGAAAACGAATTGTTGTTGTTGTCTTCAGTCCTGAGACTGGTTTGATGCAGCTCTCCATGCTACTCTATCCTGTGCAAGCTTCTTCACCTCCCAGTACTTACTGCAACTTACATCCTTCTGAATCTGCTTACTGTATTCATCTCTTGGTCTCCCTCTACGATTTTTACCCTCCACGCTGCCCTCCAATGCTAAATTTGTGATCCCTTGATGCCTCAGAACATGTACTACCAACCAATCCCTTCTTCTTGTCAAGTTATGCTACAAAATCCCCAATTCTATTCAACAAACTCCTCAATTCTATTCAATACCTCCTCATTAGTTATGTGATCTACCCATCTAATCTTCAGCATTCTTCTGTAGCTTCTATTCTCTTCTTGTCCAAACTATTTATCGTCCATGTTTCACTTCCATACATGGCTACACTCCATACAAATACTTTCAGAAACGACTTCCTGACACTTAAATCTATACTCGATGTTAACAAATTTCTCTTCTTCAGAAACGCTTTCCTTGCCTTTGCCAGTCTACATTTTATATCCTCTCTACTTCGACCATCATCAGTTATTTTGCTCCCCAAATAGCAAAACTCCTTTACTACTTTAAGTGTCTCACGAAAACGAATTTCCGAAAGATATTTCATCTTTTTCAGCAGGCTGCGCTACCCCCCCCCCCCCCCTCTCTCCCCTCATCTACTGGTGTACACGTTACCATTTGTACCAGCACTGCAGACATATACCTAACTAACTATTTTTCGAGATAATAATTAAAACTTTACGATAAGAACTACATCATTCGAATCATTTACTGCTTCCAAAATGAAAACTGTAATGAAAATGGACTGTAAAGGAGACTATCGGATGAACGTTGATGCACAGAGATAGCAAAACGTTGTGAAATGCTCGCCTTCCAAAACTGTTCGAGGCGAGAACTTCCCATCAAAGTTCAACTTATCCGTATTTATACACTAAGATAGTATCTGTTCTTTCGGAAATGTGTGCCCCGACCGGGACTCGAACCCGGGGTCTCCTGCTTACATGACAGACGCTCTATCCATCTGAGCCACCGAGGACACAAGAGGATAGCGCGTCTGCAGGGATTTATCTCTGGCACGCCTCCCGCGAAACCCACATTCTCAACGTATTGTCCCGCACTACATTCGTAGTGCCCCCGCCCATTATACTTATTACTCGCGGCGCGTTGCCGATTCCCGTAAGAGTTCGGGTACTGTTTGCGCATTCGCACAGAAGAAGAAGATGGTCAAGTGGTCGGTGAGCCTTAACTATATATATACTAAGATGGTATCCGTTCTTTCGGACATGTCCGACATACCATATAACTTATGCTATAGGACTCGGCTCCCTTGAACTTAGGCTGGTCGACAGAGTAAAAGGATGCTTTGGAAAAATATGGTTTGAAACGTAAACAGCAATATCGGCACCTTCTGGTGAGACAGAAGCAACGTCAACACAAGTGCATAAGAGTGATACAAATTCTTTGGAACCTTTTTAGAAACGCGCACGTGCTCTGACACTCAATTAAAGTACTGTCCAAGAAGGATTTACAATGGCCGTTCAATAAGTAATGCAACAATTTTTTCTCAAATTAGGTTGGTTTCATTCTGGATCCCAATACATCATATTATTCCCCACTCTTCTGACCACAAAACCTACTTTTCAATATAATCTCCGGTCGACGTCGGGGCCAGCATCTATCTGCATGAGTACCTTTCCCGGGAGAAGTCGCGCGACACCACTCCATGGACTGTCGTTTTGTTTACAATTCGAAGTCTGATGAATCAATGTTTTTCGCCTGTGAGAATGTTTCGACAAAAACTGCCACGATTAGCCTCGCAACATGCAACAAGCAATTCCGCACATGTGATCCTTCTTTGCAATTTATGGTCTTCTGTTGGGCGGCTACGAACACATTTGAATATCCCAACTTGTGGGCGAGTATGTCGGCACTGCCAACAGGGGCGTCCAGTTGAAGAGCGAACTATTTGATTGTGATCCGTCGATCACACCGAATAAGACATCCGCACTTTCCAACACTGCAGGAGTCACAGCTGTGTGCGGCCGACCGGCACGCGGGCAATCGGACAAGTTAGCGCGACCTTGTTTCGATGATGACAGATACCTCGTCCAACGAGGTTTCCGTAGACATTCTGCAAGCACTTATGAACATCTGCGATACTCTTTTTTTTATCAAAAGAAACTGCTCGGAACGCACCTCCGTTACGGACGCCATTTTGAAGCCGACATATAGTGCTGCCACCGCTCGGAACTTCATGAAACTCTAATGGCTGAAGCGGGAAAATTCGACGATGTTCCACAACAAATTCTGCAACTTTTCAACCGAAACTGAAAGAGTAAAATAAGTGTTTCATTAGTTATTGAGCGCCTCTAGTACATCGAGCTGCTTCCTCAACAAAACCTGAAAGGTATTACGGACGCAACAACTTTTCTTTATATTTTCGCACTGTCATGGAATCAACCACTGAAACTTATTCTCTACGACGTACTTTCCAAACACGACCAGCTAAATCAGAATAAGATCTTGAAAAGATGGTTTGGTCTAAAGTTACTTTCGCGAATCATATGTTCTTCTATGGGCGCGGGAGTCGATAATCGGACTGTGTCATTTCTGAGCACGCTTGGTGTAACGCCCCGCTCCCCAAGTTCAACTTGGCATCAAAGCCAACCTTTCAGCTTGTCTGGCAGAGTTTTCCGCCACATGCCAGGGATAATGGCGCGCCGTCTGTGAAATATTTGCACAGCAGGAAGCCATTAACACTTCCACAATGCGGTCGCCCTCGTATTCTTTTCAGTGGGCTGAACTTCATATTCCTTTAAAGGCAATTGAGAACGACATTTCTTTACCGCGGAACAAGCATATAAATCCAATGATTTCTGAGAACTAATTTCCTTCTTGGTAAGGGCAGGAAGTTTCCTCTGGCAATATTCTCGGTACCCAGCGAACCTATACTTCAAATGGCTCTGAGCGCTATGGGACTTAACATCTATGGTCACCAGTCCCCTAGAACTTAGAACTACTTAAACCTAACTAACCTAAGGACATCACACAACACCCAGTCATCACGAGGCAGAGAAAATCCCTGACCCCGCAGGGAATCGAACCCGGGAACCCGGGCGCGGGAAGCGAGAACGCTACAGCAACGACCACGAGCTGCGGACAGCCTATACTTCAGAATATCTAATGATGACCTCTAGCGATTGCAGTCGGCATCATTTCGCGGAGATCATGAGCCCTGACAGTACTCTCCAATTATCATATCTTTAACAACAGCAGTCAGTTATCAAGCTACTCCATCCGATAGGTTTTTATTTCGACTCAAAACTTATTGGGCATGGTTCTTACCCCAAGCCATTCTTTCTGACTGCAGAAACGATAACTTTGTGCAGCCCCGTATAGGAATACATACCAACAAAAGAGTCGTCGCTACTGTATGAAGCACTCATATCCGTTAAACATCTGGGCGTATGCGTACAGAACGAAATAAAGCGTAACGACCACACAAAACTAATCGTAAGAAAGGCAGATACTAGTCCGCAATTCACTGGACGAATCCCCAGTTAGTGTAGACCACCTACGAGGGAGGTAGCTTACAAAACCCTTGTTTGACCGATTCTTGAATACTGCTTGGCAGTCTGGAGCACTTACCATGCTAGATTAATAGAAAAAAGAGAGAGAGAAGGTCCAAAGAATATCAGCAAACGGAATGGCGTCACACAGATGCCCATCCAGCCGTAGTGGCAGACGTCACAAGAGAAACTTGTGGTTTACTGCGGAGGGCGTTGTTCATTGGACGAAGTCGGAAGGTACAAGATCCGGGCTGTAGAGTGGATGAGGAAGGTCAGTCCGCCGGCCGCTGCGGCCGAGCGGTTCTAGGCGCTTCAGTCCGGAACCGCGCTGCTGCTACAGCCGCAGGTTCGTATCCTGCCTCAGGCATGAATGTGTGTGATGTCCTTAGGTTATTTAGGCTGAAGTAGTTCTAAGTCTAGGGGACTGATGGCCTCAGATGTTAAGTCCCATAGTGCTCAGTCGTCAGAGCTATTTGAACCATTTTAAGATCAGTTCAATGAAGTTTTGTGAACTCTGCTCGGATGCGTAGACTTGCGTGAGGCCTTGCGTTGTAACGAAGAAGGAGAAGTTCGTTTGCGTTTCTGTGGCGACGAACACGCTTAAGTCAATTCTTCAGTTTCTTGCCGGTAGCACAGAACACTTCAGAGTTGATCGTTGAACTGTGAGGGAGGACATAAAACAGATTAATCCCTCCAGAGTCCCAGAAGACCGTATCCACGACTTTAGCGCCTGAGGGTACGACTTCGCACATTTTCTTCGGAAAAGAGCTGGTGTGACGCCACTCCATCGATTGCTATTTGTTTCCCGTTCGAAGTGATGAACCCATGTTTCTTCGCCTGTCACAGTTTTCGATAAAATCGAGTCGCGATGAGCCTGGTAAAGCGGAAGCAATACCGCACAGATGGTCCTTCGTTGCACTTTATGGTGTTCCTTTAAGCGGACACGAACCCAGCGGGCACACACACCTTTCAGTATCTCAATTATTGGTGTGTGCCAGCACCACAAACACAGTCAACCAGTTGTGCAGCGATGTGTTTGATTATGATCCGTCAATCACCTCTAATGAGAGTGTCCGCACTTTCCAACATTGCAAGAGTCACAGCTGCGTGCATCCGGCCAGCAGGCGGGAAATCGGACAGGTTTGCGTGACCTTGCGATGATAACAGACGCCGCGCCCAACGAGTTGTGCTTTTGTTCACTGCCGGATCTTCGTAGACATTCTGCAAGTGCCTCTGAATATCTCCGATCTTCCGGTTTTCTACCAAAACAAACTCAACGTCAGCTCTCTGCTTGGAAAGTATCTCTGTTACAGTCGCTATTCTGAAGGCTACTTCTAGCACATCCACCTATCGGAACTTCATGAAACTATACAGGGTGTTACAAAAAGGCACGGCCAAACTTTCAGGAAACATTCCTCACACCCAAATACAGAAAAGATGTTATGAGGACATGTGTCCGGAATCGCTTAATTTCCATGTTAGAGCTCATTTTAGTTTCGTCAGTATGTACTGTACTTCCTCGATTCACCGCCATGATTTCATACGGGATACTCTACCTGTGCTGCTAGAACATGTGCCTTTACAAGTACGACACCACATGTGGTTCATGCACGATGGAGGTCCTGCACATTTCAGTCGAAGCGTTCGTACGCTTCTCAACAACAGATTCGGTGACCGATGGATTGGTAGAGGCCGACCAATTCCATGGCCTCCACGCTCTCCTGACCTCAACCTTCTTGACTTTCATTTATGGGGGCATTTGAAAGCTCTTGTCTACGCAACCCCGGTACCAAATGTAGAGACTCTTCGTGCTCGTATTGTGGACGGCTGTGATAGAGTACGCCATTCTCCAGGGCTGCATCAGCGCATCAGGGATTCCATGCGACGGAGGGTGGATGCATGTATCCTCGCTAACAGAGGACATTTTGAACATTTCCTGTAACAAAGTGTTTGAAGTCACGGTGGTACGTTCTGTTGCTATGTGTTTCCACTCCATGATTAATGTGATTTGAAGAGAAGTAATAAAATGAGCTCTAACATGGAAAGTAAGCGTTCCCGGACACATGTCCACGTAAAATGTTTCTTTTGTGTGTGTGTGTGTGTGTGTGTGTGTGTGTGTGTGTGTGTGTGTGTGTGTGTGTGTGAGGAATGTTTCCTGAAAGTTTGGCCGTACCTTTTTGTAACACCCTGTACAGGCTGAAGCGGAAATATTCTACGATGTCCAACAACTAATTCCGCAGTTTTTCAACAGAAATTGGCCGAGAATGTGTTGCAATACTCATTGAACGCCCAAAAATGTTCAAATGTGTGTGAATTCCTAAGGGACCAAACAGCTGAGGTCATCGGTCCCTAGCAGAGATGGGCAAACTCGTTCATCCTTGGGAACTAGTTCACTGGTGATCGCTATTTTTTGAGAACCATTTATTTTTACTCGTTCAGCGTTCATTTGTGCTTGGTATATGGTTCTTAAGAAAAATGGGAAATTAGTAGCATAGTTGACTGAAGAAGGTTGAAGGTGCCAAGAGAGGGTACTTGCCCCCCCCCCCCCCTCCCCCCGGAATACAACATTTTTATTCATAACAGCATTCCCACACATTTGTAATTTTCGTGATTCTGCAAAACCTCTCGTTTAGCGAACTGTAGCATTATGTGGCTGATCGTAGTGACACAATATAAGGTGGTGCACGAAAAACCGGCCCCGAGTACAGGCTGCTCGCCAATTACCCACAATTTGTTGACCGCTATGAGCAGAATAGATAAACATGTGATAATTAGGCAGTGAACAAATAACAAATAAGCTAATGCAAACAACAATTTCGAAACATTAGATGACGACTGGTACGCGACGATGAGCAGTCTAGTACTCGGGGCCGATTTTTCGTGCGCCACCCTGTACCACTGAAATAATTTTGTAGAAGTTATCATATTCTCTTTACAAAATGTGACACCAGACACTCGATTACGGAACGTGGACTTCATTCGGTTATAAGTCGGTCTGCCTTCCATAACAATGAACATGCTCTTTTACATTGGATCAAAAAAAGACGGAAAATTGCCATTCGTGTGTGCCGTACCGACTTCCCTTGCATATGTAATAACAAAAAAATCTTGCCTTTTTACAAGTATTTCTTCTGCTGTTTACCGAAATAGTGAAGTAAGCTGATATGCCGTTTTGTTACCTAAAAAACCACGTAATTTAATGTAATTTACGTAATTATAAAAACATTTTAGTTATCGGTTACAGGGCGTCCATTACTTGTTTTCAGATGGCAGACGCAGATGTGAAGGGGCTACGATGTGCTTAGGCACGACACGGCGATCCTCTCTTTTGGCGAACAGACGCGATCGACCAGAAATTTGGAGATGAGTGTGCCTAACCCCACTTCCCATGCTGTCCAACATCAGGGCACTGTCACATACGAATGCCCCACTATTCCGGATATTGGACGATTCGACGAGCCGGCCAAATGGAGACCCACCATGTCCATTTCAAACTCTGTCAAGTGCTGACAACGCTGTCTCACACGAGTACATGGCACCTGCGTGTCATTAACAGTGATCACTCAACATCTGATGATGTTCGCGACCTTTCTATATCCTACCAGCGCTGGTAAAGACACTGACCACGTATAATGCTAATGCAATAGCATGGCCATTCTACCTGTAACAAAGGACTGCAACAATAATCATTTACGAATGTGCCGATGGTGTGTTCGACTACGAAGTTAGATTGACATCCGACCCTGTGTGCTGGATGTTTCACCTTTTTTATCAGATACTGTACATTGAAGCGCCAAAGAAACTGGCTTAGGCTTGCGTATTCAAATACAGAGATACGCAAACAGACAGAATAGGCCCTGCGATCGACAATGACTATATGAGACAAGTTCTGGCACAGTTGTTAGATCGGTTACTGCTGCTACAATGGAAGGATATCAAGATTTAAGTAAGTTTGAACGCGATGTTATAGTCGGAGCACGAGCGACGGGACACAGCATCTCCGAGGTAGCGATAAAGTGGGGATTTTCCCTTACGACCACTTCACGAGTGTACCGTGAACATCAGAAATCTGATAAAACATCAAATCTCCCACATCTCTGCGGCCGGAGAAAGATGCTGTAAGAACGGGTCCCACAATGACAAGAGAATCTTTTAACGTGACAGAAGTGCAACCCTTCCGCAAACTGCTGCAGATTTCAATGCTGGGCCATCAACAAGTGTCAGCGTGCAAACCATTCACCGAAACATCATCGATATGGGCTTTCGAAGCCGAAGGCCCACTCTAGTAGCCTTGGTGAATGCACAGACACAGCTTTATATCTCACCTGGGCCCGCCAACACCGGCATTGGACTGTTGATGATTGCAAACATGTTGCCTAGTAAGACGAGCCTCGTTTGAAATTGTATCGAGCGGATGGACGTACGGCTATGGAGACAACCTCATGAATCGATGGACCCTGCATATCAGTAGGGGACTGTTCAAGCTGGTGGAGGTTCTATAATGGTGTGGGGCGTGTGCAGTTGGATTGACATGTGACCCCCGATACGTCTAGATACGACTGTGACAAGTTTGCCATGTATGTAAGCATCCTGTCTCATCACCCGCACCCATTTATGTCCATTGTGCATTCCGAAGGACATGGGCAGTTCCAGCAGGACACTGCGACACCCCACCGTCCAGAATTGCCACAGAGTGGCTCCAGGAACACTCTTCTAGTTTAGACACTTCTGCTAGCCATCGAACTACCCAGACATGAATATTGCTAAGCATATTTGGGATGCCTTGCAACGTGCTGTTCAGAACAGATATCCATCCCCTCTCACTGTTACAGATTTATGGACAACCCTGCAGCACTATGTTGTCAATTCATCCAGCACCACTTCCGACATCAGTCCTGTCCACGCCACGTCGTTTTGAGGCATTTCTGAATATTACTGAGCACTTTCTCCAGTACCACTTCGGACATCAGTCCAGTCCACGCCACGTCGTGTTGAGGCACTTCTGCGTGCTCACGGTGGCCCTATACGATGTTTAGCAGGTGTACCAGTTCTTTGGCTCTTCAGTGTATTACGAATACTGTGTGACGAACTGGGAAGCTAGCGATGCATCACAGTTAATAAGGGGGAAGAGGATTGGGAGGGGGGAGTAGAATCAGACTTCTTCGTCAACAAGAGGTACAAACAGGTAGGTACCTTAACGAAATGTAACTCATCCACAAAGGAAGTAGCTTATAAGGCGCTTGTTCGACCCAGTCTTGAGTATTGTTCATCTGTCTGGGATCCCTACCAGATAGGACTGATGGAAGAGATAGAGAAGATCCAACGAACAGCGGCACGTTTCGTAACAGGATTGTTTAGTCGGCCGAGAGCGTTACGGAGATCCTCAACAAACTCCATTGGCGGACGTTATAAGAGAGGCGTTGTGCATCATGGAGAGATTTACTATTGAAATTTCGAGAGAGCACTTTCCGAGAAGAGTCTGACAACATATTACTTCTCTCTACTTCTCGCGTAATGGCATGAGGAGAAAATCGAGAAATTAGAACCAATACCGAGGCTTACCGACAACCATTCTTCTCACGCACTATTCTTGAGTGGAACAAGATTGGATGCCCCAGTTACTGGTCACACCCGTTTGCAGTGTATGATGTAGGTGCAGAAGTACAACAGGAGGTATAAATAAAGATGGACAGGCATCGAGGACGAAACTTCAACGTACGACATAGTCTGGTGTAGAAGCTGCCACATATAGACGACGGCCAGCAGTAGCGAGGTTTGGTGGCGGGCTGTGACGTGATGACTGCGGAGGAGTGCGCGGGTCAGGGGTCAGCAGTAGCAATTGTTCGGGTCACCAAGGCGCGCATAGCACAGGTGGCTGACTCACTGCCCCAACTTACGCCGACCACGGCTTTCTGGAGTACTTACGCAGGCAGAGAGAATGTTAATGCACTGGAAACGATGATTTGATCTAAGCTGACTCACTGCTGTCATTACCGCGTGGGTTATCGAGTGGTGATGCAACAGAGGCTCGCCTTCGATTGCGAAAGCTACGACTGCCGATTGATTCAAAATGGTTCAAATGGCTCTGAGCACTATGGGACTTAACATCTATGGTGATCAGTCCCGTAGAACTTAGTACTACTTAAACCTAACTAACCTAAGGACATCACACAGCACCCAGCCATCACGAGGCACAGAAAATCCCTGACCCCGCCGGGAATCGAACCCGGGAACCCGGGCGTGGGAAGCGAGAACGCTACCGCACGACCACGACATGCGGGCACTGCCGATTGAAATTGCGCCTCCAGATCCGATAGTTTTCAAACGAACTGTTTATTCGGTCGAGCGATCCCGGATAATCACAAGAGTACAAGTGACGTTCAACAAGTCATGCAACAAATTTTTTTCTCTGCCAGTTTCGGTTGAAAAAAATGCGGAATTTGTTGTGGGACATCGTTGAGTAGAATGTCAACCGAGAACAAAAGCACGGTGAGTTGTTGAGCTAGGCATCTGTCATCACTGCAATAAGGTCCGCATACCTGTCCGATCTCCAGCGTGCGGCCGGTCACACTCAATTGTGACTCCTGTAAAGTTGGAACATGCGGACACTCTCATTCAAGGTGATCGACGGATTACAATCAAACATCTCTGTTGGTAGTGCTGGCGTACTCGTCCGCTAGTTGTGGTACGGATGGGTGTGTGTCCGCTGGCTACCTCGCTGCCTACCAGATGACCGTAACGTGCTTCCATCTATCTGGACCAATGAAGAATGTACTTGGCGGGAAGCAGCACGCGGATGACAGAGAGCTTATTGATGCGACGAGCATTTGGCTCCGACCTCGACAATTAGAGTGGTACCATGCGGGCATAGAGGCCCTCCCAGTAAGGTGGCGTAAGGCCGTCGCTTTGAAGGCATATTATGTTAAAATGCGGTTTTGTAGCCAAAAGAGTGGGGAATATTATGGTGTACTGCAACCATGAATAAAACCAACCTGCCCTTAGAAAAAAAAACGTGTGTTGTGTTACTAACTGAAGGAATACCAGAGTCCAAGACAATGAGTCGCGGAACTTCCACAATTTTTGTGCAACTTCGCTATTGTAGCGCTGCCAAGCGGCGAGCTTGTATAAACAACGGAGAATCGATTGAGAAGTTGTGTACTGGAGTGGGACAGCACTTTCAAATGAAGCCTTATTTAGGAGCTTACTGTGGTGCTATGAACAGTAGCAGCAATCAGAAATATAATCCTCCAATTAGCACTTTTTAGATTTCCATAGGATGTGGAGAGGCGAGTCGAGTTATGAATAACAAGTCCTCAATTTAGGATGGTTAGTTACGTGTTTCAGGCATCCGAGGTGATGTTTAACACATCAATCCACTCGTAGTGTTTTCAGAACTTGTGGTGCTACAAAGACAGGCAAGAATTTATCGAACTTTTCACGATGTCACTACTGCAGAAATGTCTGAATGTCTGAACGGTTCTCGCATGCATATAATCATATCAGTCGAGAACGTTTGCAATATTTGGCTTCGTACTTCAGTTTCACAAAAAATATATTTTTATCTTTTTGAGTAATTACTACATTGAATAAGAAAACGTGTAGTCCCTCTTGTAAGTAATTGTTATGGGTGTGTGTAAACTGCCAAGAAATTGTTAAAATAAGCAGATCCAATCCTGAAACAAATAAATTGACGAGGTTATTTGTGAAATTATTGGCCTTCGAGACTTCGTAATTAATTTAGTGGAGGATGATTGGATTCAGTACTATATAGCAGATGAAACTCAACACGTCGTTCTTAACCAGAAGAAATAGAAATTCTAATTAATAAAACGAAGATAATGACATGCAACAGAGTTGAGACAAAGAAATCAAAAATTGTTATCAATAACAGAATGATTGAACAAATTAACAGTTTTGAATATTTAGGAAATCAAATAATTTACCAGCATATTACAGAGATAGACAGCAAGCTTCATCTGTTTCAGTATACATGTGGCGCTGTTAATAGAACCTTAAGAGAACGAGTCAGAAAGAAAACAAAAAAATGTATACAGGTTTGGCTGTGACGTCTCTACTGCACAGGAGTGAAATTTCAGGTTTCACAAAGCGTGATAAGGCAACTGAAATGAGATTTATAAGAACAGTGTAAGGTTTCACAAGACAAGACTAGACTAGGAATGAATAAATTAGATGAGAACTGAATGTTGAAGGGATAATCAACAGCCGGCCGCTGTGGCCGAGCGGTTCTAGGCACTTCAGCCCGGCACCACGCTGCTGCTACGGTCGCAGGTTCGAATCCTGCCTCGGACATGGGTGTGTGTGATGTCTGTAGGTTCGTCGGGTTTAAGTAGTTCTAAGTCTAGGGGACTAATGACCCCAGTCCCATAGTGTTTAGAGCCATTTGAACCATTTTGATAAACAACAAATAGAGAAATATAGGAACAAGTGGAAAGAGCACATGTCAGAAGAAAGACTGGAGAGACAACAATTGAAATATAGGGCGACGGGAAGAGGGAACTCCAGAAGTATGACCAAAATTAGATGGGCTCAACAATAACCAGTGAAGACGGAACTGCAAGGTAGCCTAATCGATGGAAGTGAAGACGGAAGTGAAGACGATGATGAAATACGCAGTTGTAAAAATAATTTCGGGAGCACCCCAAAGAGTGTTACATGTTCGTCACATCATACGGTATTTGTAAATGATCTAGTGCAGTGGCCAGCAAACTCATTATTCAAAAGGACCAAATACCAACAGTTTATCTTTTGAGAGCAAAATTTTTTAAACTTGGACTTTATAGGCAGCTTCATTATTATAATCTTAAGTAGGGTACTGCTAGGCTGACGTTCCCTTAAAAAAATTAACCACTGCTCGTTAGCGGAGGTTGACCCCTGCCAACTCTGTCATCCACACTCGCCTACCTTCTGTCGTTCATCCTCTCTGTATGTCCAAACAACCTGAAGATATCTTTCTCAATACTCGACACTTCACCATCTCTCACTCCGCATATCTTTGTAAAATTAAATTAATACACTCTACTTAAAGCTTGAAGTCTTAGTTACACTATAGTTACATTCATTAAGCCTTCATATCACACTTAATAACGATATTGTTTACTTTTGAAATTAAATTATAAGGTATTCACAGTACTAAATGGTGGAAATAGCTGTCAGTTTATATGATGACGTTTTTAATTTTAGTCACGCTTTCTCAATTTACTCTTGGTAATGTGGAACTGCCGGGCGCAGGGATGCAGATATTAACTACAGTTCTAGTGTTTCCAGCGGGGACACGAGGTCTGAAGTAATGTATTGCAAAACAGGGTGCAAACATATGACTTGACGATACACGTTGGGACTTTATCTTTCTGGATTTGTTTGCTCAATAAGTCGTTTCGTGCATTCGTCAGAGGATAAAGACACGTAAACACCAACTACCCAATAAGTGGTTTCAGGGCTCTGGCCACAGATAAAATAGTGTGTAGAAATATAAGTAAGTAAAGGAGTCATATTTGCAAGTACATTTATTTGTTATTACACAAGCTTATATTTCTTTGTCACTATCGTCGTATCTTTCACTTATTTCCGACTCTAAACTCAGTTAATACTAAATCGTTTTCCAAATGATCTCTTGTGGGTTCATTATTAACATAATCATATAATTCTTCTTTCACCCGAATGTAAACTTTTTTCGGTCTTCTCAAGGAACAGTTTCATACTCTTAAATGGAATAGATATTCCTTCCAGGAATTCATTTTGTGGAGCGATAATTATTACCTCCAGGGCCTGACTTCGAAGCGTTGTTGCCCCCCCCCCCCCCCTTCCACCACACACACAAACACCAAAACTCACTGTCTCCAGTTTCCCAGACATAGTAACAAGCAGCAAAAGTGATGTTGGTGGCAACGAGTGCACACTGTCTAGCAGTTTCATGTACATTCCTGTGTAAAGCCACTGCTTCGAAATGGACTCTTCCAAGGCGAAAACCGACCTCTGCATATGGACCACGAAGTTTCATTCACACTGTGCATGCGTGCCCACATGTGATATTTTGTAGAAGAACCACACGCATGGGGCCAGAGAGCCGCATGTGATCAACGAACCGCGATTTGCCGACCACTGACCAAGTGGATAACGCCGGAAGGTAGCGTCAGCGCAGGATAAGGTGGCCGATGTGCAGTGACCAGTTTTCAAAAATGTCTCTGAGCACTATGGGATTCAACATCTGAGGTCATCAGCCCCCTAGAACTTAGAACTACTTAACCCTAACTAAGATAAGGACATCACACACATCCATGCCCGAGGCAGGATTCGAACCTGTGACCGTAGCAGTCGCGCGGTTCCGGACTGAAGCGTTAGAACCGCTCGGCCACCGCGGCCGGCGACCAGTTTTCGACCAAAGCGCTGCGCGAGTTCATTCCCTTCTTCGAAAGGGGAGACTGACTGTTTGCCACCTTTCGGGGGGGTCGGCGATTACGGAATCGAGGCACACGCCTTGCAATCTTTCTCAAGCGATTTTCCAAAAATTATTTAGTAGAAAAAATCAATTTTGCATTTCTTAAAGCTTTATACGTCAAGATCATGATCCCATACTTTCCTTAACTGTCACAGTTATTGTGGTATTTACATGGAAGTAACACACTGCGCGAAATTCGAAAAAGTTTGCAATGAGAGGTAGTGGTGCCTCTTACATTCTGTTTGGTGTAAATTACACAATATGTTGCCGCGTATGAAATTTAGCTAACATATCGATTTTTCTTTAGACTTGGGTGGCCTCTATCCGTCACCAATCTCGAGAAAATTAATCTGATGTAACATCTCATTTGCGATCGCGTTGTGCCAGTGATAAAGCAAGAATGAAATGTCTACAACATACCTAAAATTTCATAAACGGTTTTAAATATCGAAATGAGATTTTGGCAAATGATAGCACACAAAGACAAGAATATTTTATCATATGGTCAATTCCACTAACTACAGACTTTTTTGATGAAAGAATGTAATTTTTAGCGGCCATCGATAGCTAGTGAAGAGAGAAGTGCTATGGGTTTTGGAACGACGTAAGCGAAGACATTACAGGTTTATTTTGTACTCAGGATGTGCTACTGACCTTACTTCTCCTCGGTTCCTCATTTAATAAACTTAATGGTTCTACGCGCTTCAGTCTGGAACCGCGCTGCTGCTACGATCTCAGGTTCGAATCCTACTTGGGCATGGATGTGTATGACGTCCTTAGGTTAGTTAGGTTTCAGTAGTTCTAAGTCTAGAGGACTAATGCCTTCAGATGTTAATTCCCATAGTGCTTAGAGCCATTTGAACCAATAAACTTAATAAACCACTGTTTCAGATTTCGTCTGCACAGCATGTTAGACAGGTGACATTATGTAAAAATTTTAACATGAGAAAAAGAGAAAAGAGTAGGTTTTATTCAAAATTCGCCACTCATGACACTTCTATGAATTTACAAATGCTTAACAATGCAATGGAAAATAAATAGGTGCAATTTCAGTGGAATTATTTTTAGATACTAATCAAAGCATAGGTGACACATCTTTTTGAATGGTCTCGATGCAAGTGTGGGCGTGGAGGGGCTCTACTTAATACTTCCAAGAAATGTGAGTGTAGTATTCGGTTTAGAGCGGCACTTCCCCTCAAGCGCTCTGCATTTCCCCTACAGCACCTGCCTGTCTGTAACCCCCACCAGTACTGCTCTGCTCACACACACCCTGCCAACTGCGGGTCTACCAGCCACGGTATTCTGCACGGACTCTGAATGAGGATGTTTGCAGGCGATCCAGTTATGTATAAGAACGTTGCAACGCGAGAAGAATGTAGCGAACTGTAGGAAGACCTGCACAGGATACATGATTGCTGCAGGGACTGGTAGTTGACCCTGAACATAAATAAATGTAACGTACTGCGCGTGAATAGCCGAAGAAATCCATCACTGTTTGATGAAGCTTTGGTGAAAAATCACTGGAAACAGTAACAATCATAAAATACCTAAATGTAGCTGTAGGGAGCGACCTAAAACGGAATGACCACAAAACAAAAATTATGGAAAAAGCAAATGCCAGACTGAGATTTATTGAAGAAGCTTAAGGGAATGTACTTTCTTCCGCGAAAGAAGTGGCTTACAAAGCATTCGTTCGACCGACTCTTTGAGTACTGTTCAACCGTCTGGGAGAACCTTGCCCCAATGAGTTAACAAAATAGATTGAGAAGACTGAACGAGAAGCGGCGCGTTTCGCCACAGACTCGTTTAGTAAGAGCGAGAGTTTAGGAGATGCTCGACAAAACTGCAGCGGCAGATGCTACAAGAGAGGCGTCGTGCATCAAGGGAAGGTTTACTGCCGAAATTCCGAGAGTGTGCGTTCCAAGAGGAGTCAGCACCTCTTCTCTCCGCCTACAATCGTCTAGTGAAATGACCAAGATGGGAACATCAGAGAAATTGGAGCTCATACTGTTTACCTGCAGCCGTTCTGCGCATGCGCCACTCGCCAATTAAACAGGAAACGATGGAAAGAATAGTTAAGTACTTTGAGTACCCTCCGCCATTCACCGCAACGTGGCTTCCAGAGCATATAGGGTATGAAGACAGTAACTGTTCTGGAAAGAACAGATACTGTTGATGACCGTGCAGCTTTTCCCTGGAATAAATAATGACTAACTGAAACCCTCAGCTGCCGACAGGTGTTGCTGATATACCTCGATGTGGACAGCTTATAATGTGTGCCCCGACCGGGACTCGAACCCGGGTTCTCCTGCTTACATGGCAGACGCTCTATGCATCTAAGCCACCGAGGGCACAGATGACTTTGAATGGATGAAACTGACGGTAAGAAGCGGAAATGCAATGGAGAACAGGGATGCATCATGATATTAAGAAAAGAGAGATAGGGGAGGATTTGTCTCTGTAGGAAAGATAGCATAGTATCAGTTGGAATTATAGGTGAAATAATGGCGTTGTTGTTGAATAGGACAAACGTAAGCATTCATGAAGGTGAGGAAGGATGGAAAGTCGACGAGACCGTTACAGATTCATGTGGGAGAAGAAAAAAAGATGCAAATGAAAAGGTGGAGTTTATAACATTCAAGAAAGTGAGGAGCGGATATTCACGCAACACTGGCGTTGTTAAGGGCAGCTTGGATCAAGGTTTTGTAGGCGTGGAGGATAGTGGAATGGTATAATTCCCATGTTTAGCTGGTCAGTAATTTTAGTTTTTTTGTGGTCTCTGTTCTATTGGTAGTAGGTGGATTTCCCATGTTGCCAGTCGAGTGTTACTGCGAGGTATTTTAGTTTGTTGGAGGGGGTAAGCTCGGGGTGGTTCGTGCCAGAACTACAGCCTGACCTTTGAGAACGTTAGTACACGAACTTTCGTTCCTCACATATGGAGTGAGCCTGCGAGAGCAAAATCGGACCCCAGAGTAAGACCACTGAACTTGGCGAAATTGCAGTACGGCGCGATATTAAAGAGTAGAAACGACGTCGCCCTTTACGAGAACACTTAACATTTAGCGCTGCCCGTCCAAGGCCAAGCTAGCGAACTTTCATCGCTATCCGAATAACGCCCAGACGCTAGCCCCAATGACGCCCCTGTGGTTCATCTTGCCGCGTTACGAGAGCAGTGAGCGGGTTGCATACTCAGCCGGCGTTACTGCCATCGGCAGATTCGCTGGCATGCGGATACAACGATTATGAGACTTCGCGTACTGGTCCAGACATGCCCCTTAGAACCGATCAGCCGCCGGGTCGTCTTCTGCGAATAGCTCGCCACATCGACCGCACTTCAGTGACTGTCGCGGATATTTCCGACGGAATCGTAAAAACCCGCAACTCAGTCCGTGCGTTACCGGCGACACGAATGCAGATTGTCACCTTCAGTTCTCGGAACCGGCGATCCCGCCTGCCCAGGTGGGTACAAGGGAGCAGATTCTGCGAAGGCCCACGTTGAGAAAGTCCCTGCGTTGTACTGTGCTTTTCAACTTTCAGAAACTACAAGTACAGATAGTGACGGAGTAGACCAATGACTATGTCGCAAAACTTATTCCAAGGCTGGCAATTATACGAAGAGCAAAAGAAACTTAGCTTAACTGTTTGAGAACCTCAGTAATATGTTTCTTTCAGTTCAAGTTATCAACAATACCTACACTAAAAAATTTGGAGCATGTTACCCCATTTACTAATGCCTTTTCACGTGATACATCAACTGTTGGTACTGTTCTGTTTGTTGTACAGAACTGAAAATAGTGCGTTTTCTTAAAATTTATGAATAGTCCATCTTCAGAGAACCATTTCATAATTTTTTTTGTATACCTTCATTAACAACCTCTGTATTGCTTTGGATCTGAGGAAATTCTCTCTGGATTCCAGCGGCTATCTGATTTGGTGAAGGCTGCCGGTCTTGCTTACGAGATGAAGGCAGAGCTCACCATCTGCAGCATCGTTGACAGAACCGACTGCGGACCTTTGGTGCAGAGCCGGGTGGAGGGTCTGAATCAGAGGCTCAGACGGTTTTGCGACCGTATTGGCTGCAGATTCCTTGACTTGCGCCATAGGGTGGTGGGGTTTCGGGTTCCGCTGAATAGGTCAGGAGTTCACTACACTCAGCTGGCGGCTACACGGGTAGCGGAGGCTGTGTGACGTGGACTGGGCGGTTTTTTAGGTTAGACGGCCTCGGGAAAGTGCGGGATGGGCTGCAATGTCAAAGGGTGCTTGGCAATTACAGGACGTGCTTGGATCAAGGAACAGTCGGAATTATAGTTGTAAATTGTTGTAGTTGCGCTGGAAAAGTCCCTGAGCTTCAAGCGCTAATAGAAAGCACAGAAGCTGATATCGTTATAGGTACAGAAAGCTGGCTAAAGCCTGAAATAAGTTCTGCAGAAATTTTTACGAAGTCTTAGACGGTGTTCAGGAAAGACAGATTAGGCAGAATTGGTGGTGGAGTGTTTGTGCCTGTCAGTAGTGGTTTATCTTGTAGTGAAGTCGAAGTAGATACTCTGTGCGAATTGGTGTGGGTGGAGGTTATACTTAACAGCCGAATTAAGTTAATAATTGGCTCCTTCTACCGACCCCCAGACTCCGATGATACAGTTGCGGAACAGTTCAGAGAAAGTTTGAGTCTCGTAACAAATAAATACCCCACTCATACGGTTATAGTTGGTGGGGACTTCAACCTACCCTCGGTATGTTGGCAAAAATACTTGTTCAAAACCGGTGGTAGGCAGAAAACGTCTTCCGAGATTGTCCTAAATGCATTCTCCGAAAATTATTTCGAGCAGTTAGTCCGCGAACCCACGCGAATTGTAAATGGTTGCGAAAACACACTTGACCTCTTGGCCACAAACAATCCAGAGCTGATAGGGAGCATCATGACTGATACAGGAATTAGTGATCACAAGGTCATTGTAGCTAGGCTCAATACCATTTCTTCCAAATCCATCAGAAACAAACGCAAAATAATTTTATTTAAAAAAGCGGAGAAAGTGCCACTAGAAGCCTTCCTAAAAGACAATTTCCATTCCTTCCGAACTGACTATGCGAATGTAGACGAGATGTGGCTCAAATTCAAAGATATAGTAGCAACAGCAATTGAGAGATTCATACCTCATAAATTGGTAAGAGATGGAACGGATCCCCCGTGGTACACAAAAAAGTTCCGAACGCTGTTGCAGAGGCAACGGAAAAAGCATGCGAAGTTCAGAAGAACGCGAAATCCCGAAGATGGGCTAAAATTTACAGACGCGCGAAATTTGGCACGTACTTCGATGCGAGATGCCTTTAATAGGTTCCACAACGAAACATTGTCTCGAAATTTGGTAGAAAATCCGAAGAAATTCTGGTCGTATGTAAAGTACACAAGCGGCAAGACGCAGTCAATACCTTCGCTGCGCAGTGCCGATGGTACTGTTATCGACGACTGTGCCGCTAAAGCGGAGTCATTGAACGCAGATTTCCGAAATTCCTTCACCAGGGAAGACGAATGGAATATTCCAGAATTTGAAACACGAACATCTGCTAGCATGAGTTTCTTAGAAGTAGATACCTTAGGGGTTGCGAAGCAACTCAAATCGCTTGATACGGGCAAGTCTTCAGGTCCAGATTGTATACCGATTAGGTTCCTTTCAGATTACGCTGATACTATAGCTCCCTACTTAGCACTCATATACAACCGCTCGCTCACAGATAGATCTGTAGCTACAGATTGGAAAATTGCGCAGGTCGCACCAGTGTTCAAGAAGGGTAGTAGGAGTAATCCATTTAACTACAGACCTATATCATTGACGTCGGTTTGCAGTAGGGTTTTGGAGTATATACTGTATTCAAACATTATGAATCACCTCGAAGGGAACGATCTATTGACACGTAATCAGCATGGCATCAGAAAACATCGCTCTTGTGCAACGCAGGCAGCTAGCTCTTTATTCGCACGAAGTAATGGCCGCTATCGACAGGGGATCTCAAGTTGATTCCGTATTTCTAGATTTCCGGAAAGCTTTTGACACCGTTCCTCACAAGCGACTTCTAATCAAGCTGCGGAGCTATGGGGTATCGTCTCAGTTGTGCGACTGGATTCGTGATTTCCTGTCAGGAAGGTCGCAGTTCGTAGTAATTGACGGCAAATCATCGAGTAAAACTGAAGTGATATCAGGTGTTCCCCAGGGAAGCGTCCTGGGACCTCTACTGTTCCTGATCTATATAAATGACCTGGATGACAATCTGAGCAGTTCTCTTAGACTGTTCGCAGATGATGCTGTAATTTACCGTCTAGTAAGGTCATCCGAAGACCAGTATCAGCTGCAAAGCGATTTAGAAAAAATTGCTGTATGGTGTGTCAGGTGGCAGTTGACGCTAAATAACGAGAAGTGTGAGATGATCCACATGAGTTCCAAAAGAAATCCGTTGGAATTCGATTACTCGATAAATAGTACAATTCTCAAGGCTGTCAGTTCAACTAAGTACCTGGGTGTTAAAATTACGAACAACTTCAGTTGGAAGGACCACATAGATAATATTGTCGGGAAGGCGAGCCAAAGGTTGCGTTTCATTGGCAGGACACTTAGAAGATGCAACAAGTCCACTAAAGAGACAGCTTACACTACACTCGTTCGTCCTCTGTTAGAATATTGCTGCGCGGTGTGGGATCCTTACCAGGTGGGATTGACGTAGGACATCGAAAGGGTGCAAAAAAGGGCAGCTCGTTTTGTATTATCGCGTTATATGGGAGAGAGTGTGGCAGATATGATACACGAGTTGGGATGGAAGTCATTACAGCATAGACGTTTTTCGTCGCGGCGAGACCTTTTTACGAAATTTCAGTCACCAACTTTCTCTTCCGAATGCGAAAATATTTTGTTGAGCCCAACCTACATAGATAGGAATGATCATCAAAATAAAATAAGAGAAATCAGAGCTCGAACAGAAAGGTTTAGGTGTTCGTTTTTCCCGCTCGCTGTTCGGGAGTGGAATAGTAGAGAGATAGTATGATTGTGGTTCGATGAACCCTCTGCCAAACACTTAAATGTGAATTGCAGAGTAGTCATGTAGATGTAGATCTCTGATGCCTAATACAATAACACTAGTATCGTTTGAAAAAGTACCAATTCTCCTTGTTGAAGTGGCAGGTCACTCACACATACGGGGTGTTGCAGAAGTGATGGTCAATAATTCACACATGGAAAGTACAGGTCAAAAATAGCTAATAAGCTCCAATAAACTCGGGTCCGCAAATCAACGGTTTCCGAGGTATCGGACTAATTCGAGTTGGGAACCAATCGTAAACGCCCTTGGATACCGCGGAACTTACGTTGGTAAATCAAGATTTGGAATCGACTATCTCTTTGCGTATGCGCATGTACTTCGCGTTTCCCCTTCGTGCACTGTGCCGTACCGGTCTCACAAACAGCTACCAACAAGGAGGCACCATGGGCAAAGGTTACACCAATGAAAAGTACGCTGACGGGCACTTCACATATGGCAAAGCGAATGGCAGTGGCCTTGAGGCTGCACGATTATATGAAGAAGCTTTTCCTCTCCGCAGGCAGTACGACAGGCATACATTTAGCCGGTTACATCGGCGTCTTAGCGAAACCGGGAGTTTCGCACACCATGTACTAGAAGGCCGACCCAGAGCCAAAACACCCAACGTTGAGGAAAGGGTGTTGCACTTTGTACACGAACGTCCGAGTACTTCAACAAAGAGGATTGCTACCCCTGAGCGCGTCCTGAGTTATAACGGCGTTTGACTAATTTTACATCGGCAAGTACTCTATCCATATCATCTCCAGCAAGTGCAAGCCGTCAACAATGCAGACTTCCCTCCTAAAGAGAATTTCTGTCAATGGGTGCAACAACAGTGTACCCTAACGCAACACTCGTATCACGGTATCAGCAGCGTTATTCGTTGAATGTCAGGACAGGACTGCTCGGAGACCACACTTCCTACCACAGAGACTAACTGGATAGCAATACATGCGGTTTCTGCGGACTGTACTACCAGATGCACACGATGATGTTCCACTGAACCAACGCCTGAAAATGTGGTTCATGCTTGACGGTGCTACAGCACGTTTGCATTTACGAGTGCGCCAGCTTCTAACTTGGACGTACGGTCAACATCGGACAGATAGAAGCGGGCCTGTGCCATGGCCTCCAAGGTCACCGGATTTAAATACCATGGATTTCTGTGTGTGGAGCCATGTCAGTAGCCTATTGTACGCTACCGAGGTCAACTCTCTTGAGGAATTACGCTTGCGGATTGAAGAGGCCTTCCAGCATTTACCGAATTCCCCAGCAATGCCTGCGAGTATTCGCAATTCATTTCAGAGACGAGTTCAATGTTTCATTCAGATGCATGGAGAACATTTCGAAAACCTACTTTAACTTTTAGAGATGCCGTGTGCTACTAGACACTGATGAAACGCAACAGAAAATGTGTTGTATTTCGACAACGGATGATTGTGGCCGCTGTTTATTGGAGCTTTTAGCTACTTTTGGCCTGCACTTTCCATGTGTGAATTATTGACCATCACTTCTGAAAGAAGTATAAGAAATAGGAGTGGACTCAAAATTGAACCCTGTGGGGCTCCCTTTGTGATTTTTTTCTCCTTGGTCACTAATATTATCTACCTTTACAAGATTGCCTGAACTACTCATCACAACGATTTTGCATTCTGTTTGATAAGTATGATTAAAACCAGTTGAGTGAAGAGATAACAGTGCCATGAAACTCGAGCTGTTCTTAGAGCGTAACATGTGTAGAGAGCGAAACACTTTCGAAAGATCAGAAAAAAATACGAGCCGGCGATATTTTATGATTTAAGGCTTCCAATATTTTGTGAATGGACGTGTAAATAGCATTCTCAGTTGAGCAACCCTTCTGGAAATCAAACTGCGTCTTCCTGCAACCGACCATACCAACATTACGACGATATAAACGAGTTTCAAAATCCAAAAATGTACTACAGTAAAATAATGTCTAAAAACGTCGCAGTCTAGAATATATTTCCGGCGAGACACAGTCGCAACTATTGACATCTGTCACCTGCTGAGCATGCACCACAGTCCCCAGTCCGCAGAAAAATTACGAAACTCTGTTGACTGAGACCACACACAAAGAAGCTCGGCCTCTGGGAAAATCTAAGGACAAGATCCACGGGCGGGGCCTGTACATCAGTGCAATAGGACGGGCCATATCCGGTAAAAATATCAGCGGAACTGTCCAATGGTGCCGGTCCGTCGCAGAAATCCGCTCGTGTATGGCTAGCTAATGGCGTCACTGAAATGCAGTAAGGAGGGGCATGGCATCAGCATACTGCTTCCCCTGGCGCTGTCTGCTTCCCCGACCGTGGATCCACTACTTCTCACTCAAATAGCTCCGTAGTTGGCATCACGAGGGTGAGTGCACGCCATTCCAGTCCCTCGCCCCACCCCCAACAAGGAAAGATTCCTGTCAGTACCTGTAACTGAATCCAGCTACTCTGCATAATAACCAGATGCGCTGACATCTTAGCTACAGAGGCTGACGCACGTGTAACAATGGCTAAAGGTAATATGGTGGCTCCAGTTGCATAGAAAGCCAATTCAAGGTTTTTCTTCGCAGGCGCCTATTTTAATATTTAAAATGTAACTTATATTTAGTGTGAACGTGCTATTTACTACGGTCTGTTAAAAGTTATATACGAAACCGTGGAGCTCCCAACAGACTTTAAAAATGTACCACAGTGTCAGTATAAAAAAGAGCATTTGCAAACATGTGAACAATATAGGGCCCTCAGTTTGGAAATACACGCCTCGAAGATCTTGACCTCTATCATTCTAATGCGGATAGGACGCAGGATAAATGCATTGGTCACGGACAACCAGTTTGGCTTTAGAAGAGGTGAAGGCACACGAGAAGTAATACTCAGCTTACGATTATTAAGTCTTGAGAAAAACACACATATATTGCCTTCATCTACTTAGAAAAAGCGTTTGACACGGTAGACACCGACAGCTTTTTAAGATGCTGAAGGAGATTGGCTTAAATCATAAGGACAGAAGAGTAATGCAGTGACTGCAAGGACCGATGACCTCGCTGTTTGGTCCCGTGACCCAAATCAACCAACCAACCGGAGATTGTATAGGGAAGAGGTAGCTGCGATAAGGTGTACAGAACATCAAGAAGAACCTACTATTAAGCGCGGTGTACTATAGGCCTGCTCACTCTCACCTGTTTTGTTCAATGGACACATTCAGAGAGCAATAGATTGAAGCTAGGGAGAAACTAGGAGCTACAGTAGCAATTAAAATTCATGATAAGAAAATA
Organism: Schistocerca gregaria; assembly: GCF_023897955.1. Taxonomy (NCBI): domain Eukaryota; kingdom Metazoa; phylum Arthropoda; class Insecta; order Orthoptera; family Acrididae; genus Schistocerca; species Schistocerca gregaria. Next base: position 164,645,189 of record NC_064926.1, on the reverse strand, counting down.
GACATGTTGAGACTTGCTGACGATATCGCCGTGTTAAATGAAGACGCAGAACAATTAGATGGAAACCGCCCTCAGCTTTTTCTATAGTATGAAAATTACTAAAGGTAAAACAAAAATCTTTGCGGTGACCAGACAAAACACAGTTGCCAAATTTTCACTTAACAATGAGCCACTGGAGACAGTCGAATCTGTTGCCTACCTAGGGAGTAAAATTACATCAGACTGAACGTCAGGGGGGGGGGGGGGGGATATTGCTAGCCGAATCCACCACGCAAAAGCTGCTTTTGACAAGAGAAGAGACCTTCTCACATCCAACAGCACAGACAGACGTCTCAGGAAGAACCTCATAAAGACGTATGCTTGGAGTGTGCTGCTGCACGGAAGTTGAATATGGACACAAGGAGAAGCAGAAAAACACAAAATAACACTAGCATCGCCGAATTCTCAAGATTTCCTGGCTAGACAAGATATCAAATTCAAATGGCTCCAAGTAATCTTAAAATCTGAGGTCATCAGTTCCCTAGACTTAGAACCTAACTAACCTAAGGACATCACACACATCCATGCCCGAGGCAGGATTCGAACCTGCGACCGTAGCAGCAGCGCGGTTCCGGACTGAAGCGCCTAGAATCGCTCGGCCGGCGACAAGATATCAAACGAAGACGTTATCCACTTAGTGGAGGAAGAGAAACCTTCTCTTCTGAGGATATTCGACAACGGAAGGGACGTATGGGTCGGCCGTCAGCTGAGACATGATGGTGTAATTAAAAGTATCATTGAAGGGACTGTAGCATACAAGAACACAAGAGGTGCACCATCTATATCGCTCTCAAGAGGAAGGTCGAAGACAAAAATGCGTGCCGAACTGCTGCTAACAAACCTGATGTTCGAAGACCTAAGAAGAAGAAGAATAAGAAGATGATGATGATTCATCAATCTGCATTTTATCTTTTTTTCGGCGAAGCAACGAATGTTCAGCTCGTTATTAACAGGCATTTAGTCATGGGCTGTAACTTTTAGGTTATAGATAGTTTTGTTAATAATACAGCATTCTCAGTTTTGTTAATAATAGGCCTACAGCATCCTCAGTCACAAAACGCTTTGCGGAGTTCCAACTCCATTCTCAAGAACTACAATAACATTATTTTCGCATAACATCAGCTTCAGCTTACAACTTAGCAGCAAATTATCGACGTAGTTGTCAGTTTAACGCGAAACAAAATCGTCTGGGACGAGAAAACGAAATAAATTATTTCCATGATTAGCTTCTACGGGACTTTATACTATTTCGGGTTCTTTAGTCGGGTGACCGTACCCGGAAAAGCTATGAAAGGACTTTACGCAGGGTGAATACCAACTGCAAATTGAGTCACCGTGGTTCACGCGGCGTCAGTGCGTGGGTAACTTGGGTTTATATGATTACCACTCGCTGCTGTATAGTCTAGTATGTACGAGATGTCACCGATTTATTTAAACTTCCGTACCAACTTGACAAGAAAAAGTTACAGCACTGCATACGATATCTTGCTCCTATTTAATCCGATTTTAGCGAGGAATTGTATAGCAATACGTACGGAACTGCTTATTGCGAACAATGTCCCCACGGGGCGCCTTTACGACAGACGAAGACAACCCAACAAACATTATACTGGCTCTTCCAACGCCTGCAAGTTAAGTGGAGACAATGGTTTGTGTAAGAGACAACGTTCTTAAAAGTAAACACAACTATGATTCATTTCCAGGGTGATTCAAACTAACACGGAGCCCTTCGTTTGCAGTCAGCAGAACTCAAAGAGACCTGTACCCCTCGACAGTCCTCCAACCATCCTGCTTGGCTGACAAGCAGGTTGCCTACATCGATGTAGCTCTACCCGTAGAAAATTACTGCTACCTTCAAAACTTATAACTGATATTTAGTCCGTGAAAACGATTTACTGTTCAGTTAGCTCTCAGTTTGACTCAAACAAGTACTGCTAACACATACGCTGCTGAGCATAGTGCGATAAAATGTCGTACCTATGTTCATTTGCATCGTGCCGAACATTCAGTTCAACGTTTTTAAACCTGAAACAAAGAGTAAACTAGTGTGTCATTTGTCATTTCTATTTCATTTCGTCACTTTCATTCGGAAATTTCATATTCATCTCTGGTAACCTCTATGTCTATCGGTCCTAAAACTCTAATCTCCGTATTTTACTTTTAAATTTTTGGTTTAACATGTTACTTCAAAATACCTTACCTGTCATAGACAGAGGGGGAAATTAGTATAAAGGCACGTGGGGAAAAAAATGTTTATTTACTTATTTGGTATTGCACGCATTTTTCCCGTACAGTTTACAACAAAGCAAAACAAAATGCATTCTCATTTCACTATAAGAATTAGGGCGAGTACTTAAAAACTGAAAAAGGCAGTCTTTCGTGTAGGAAGGGGCGGAAGTCAGTATAAAGGCAGGTCCGCTAGATGATGCGTACGGTGGTGAATGTCAACGGTTCTCTACAGTTCCAGTTTGGAGGTCTCTGCTAATTTCGTATGGCAGTTATTGTGGTAATGCCGCGTGGAGAGCCTCTATCGGACGAGGAGCAAGCAAGCACTAAAGCCTACAAAGAAATGGACCTGTCAAATCCCCTGATTGCTTAGAAATTAAGGATTTCCAGTTGTGTTATTGATAATTTTGTCAGATTTAGTGCACAGGAATGACAAATATGGCCGACCACGAAAATAGACGGCCTCAGGTACACGTTTAATTCTGCGTAAATACAAAAGTCAACGGCTTGTGTTCCTCTCAAATCGTGGCTGATCTGCAGTTATTAGTCACTTCCCGACGCTTTAGACAGATCGTGGCTCAAGACGAGAATCTGGCAATCAAAAAACGGCTCCTATAAAAAATGCGCGTGCAGGCTCGACTGAAAATTGCCGAAAAACATATGTCGTGAAGCGCAGGACGGAAAACAGTAATTTTCAGTGATGAGAAGAAGATTAATTTGGATGGGCCGGATAGTTTTCTGTATTACTGTACTGAAAAATGCTTTCGGATGGGCAGTGACTTTGATGGTGGTAGCGCTGTGATCTGGACAGCATTTTGTGCTAAAGGAGCGTCCAACATAGCATGGCTGCATCCCAAAATGAAGTCCGGCGATTTTACAGGAATTCTGGAAATTGAATTCTTTCGTATGTATGAGGAATTTGACGATGATAATCTACTGGGAGATGAAGAAGCTTGCACAGGATAGAGTAGCATGGAGAGCTGCATCAAACCAGTCTCAGGACTGAAGATCACAACAACAACAACAATCTACTATTCCAACACCAACGATAATGTTGGGATTCACAAGTCTGCCAAGAGAAAGTCGCAGTTTCAAGATAAGGGAATTCCACTTCTGAGCTGGCCATCAAGAAGTTCCGATTTAAATCCCACAGAGAATCTATAGAGGATCCTAGCACTACGAGTTTGTCACAATGGACGACAGTTTAAGACTGTGGCTGAGCTGAAAACTGCTATTCGAATGGAGTGAATCTCAGTCCCGGAAAAGAAATCACTGCCCTTTTACAATCAATGTTTAAAATGATTTTCGCAGATATTATAAACAATGGAGGTTCGACTAAATACTGGGTCATAGTTGTGAGCTTTTTACCGTCCCGCTCCTAAGTTTCTCTTGTTCTTTTAAGTTTCTGAAGTACCAATGCTAACGGTAAAATGAGAATGTATTTTATTTTGTTTTGTAGTAAACTGTATGGGAAAAATGCTTGCAATACCAAATACGTAAACAAACACGTTTTTCCGCAAATAATCGCGTGCCTTTACACTAATTTCTTCCGCTATACATACGCTGTATTAGGTAACAAATAGCTGACGTTGAGTCCCACACTCCACACTGTTTTTCGTTCGTAAGTTGCACTCAAAATAAGCCATTTTAAAGGCAGCCAGATCGTTGATGTGGCTTAAAAGGCTTACTCTGAACGGACACGTGCAACCCACATATAATGTGTGTGATGTGAAAAATAAGGCACGTGCAAATTTGAACACGTTCAATAAGTCTCGCCTTGTCTGAGACCTTGCTGACTAAGCAATCGAACCCATCTTAGTAGGCCCCATAAACTCACACGCTATCTGCGGCGAGGATCGTGTTGAAGAAGAAGCTCACTTCGAAACGATGTACAGTCGAACGGCCGTATTCGAATCGTATATTGGAGTTGCTGACAGGGTGCCTTATTCGAATCGAATGACAGTAGCTCGCCCCGAAATTTCGTTACAGTCGTGTGACCATATTAGAACCGAATGATAGTTGCTCGCCCCAAATTGGCGTTGCGATCTTATTAGATTTCTATGACATTAGTTAGCTTTGAATTACACTCCTGTTGCATTTAAAACTGTTTCTTGTCGTGCGGAGTTCGATGAGGGTCTTCTTGTAGGTGTTGTAGGCCCGCGACGGAAATGCTTGACAGACAATAATAATATTGTGAATATTTGCAATCATTCTTCGTCAGTTGCTACTTCGATTATAATAATCGTGTAGATAAGAACAAATGGTAACACGGTCTCAACTGAGCCTAAAATCGAAGTAATTAAGTGTGCAACATCATGTATTGTGACTTTGTACCCTAATACGGTTTTTGGTGAACGAAACTATTACTAAAAAAAATTCTAAAAACGTCAGGCAATGAAAGTACGTTCCTAACTAAATTCTACGCATTTCACCAGGAATATAGTAACTTAATAGCACAAAACTGTAGTGTACTGTAAATAAGCGAACTATTTTACTTTTGATTCACAAATAACAAAGACTCTCTTTCAAACAAAGAAAAAAATGGATTATTGATTTCGTTACACAAATGGCTTAAGCAAATTAAAGCTTAATGCTACCCTCTGTTTAAGACGCCCACACGGTCGACACACGCACATTTATACACACATCGCTCAGAGTAGCTAAATTAAAAACAGAAAATCTACCAAAATACGCAGCTGCCAACGCCACTGGACACGAATGATGTCATGCCCCGCCAATCGTTGTAGGAAGCTCTCTGATTAGCTTATCTCCAAGAAATAGGCGTGGCTTAAAAAAGAGTTGAGAAATGTGCTTAGATGAGCCGATATGGCAGTATAATAAGGAACTGTGGCTAGGCTAAACATTTGTGTTGGCTTAGAAGCTCTCTGAGTGACCTGTTTCCAAACAGGGGCGTAGGTTAAGAAGGATTTGAAAGCTGTGATTGCACAAGCTGATATGACAGTATAATACTGAACTGTAATTGAGAGAACCAAATGTGTGTAACACAACGGCTTAGAAGCTCTCTAATGGGCATAGTTCCAAACAGGGGCTTGGGTTAATGAAGGAAGGGTAGGGGAAGGAAACGGGAGTAGCGTAGGATGAGGGAGAGAAGGGGGACGGAAGTGGCTTAGGAGAGGGGGAGGAGCATCGTAACATTGAGCCCCCGCAAGTAGGCAACCTGACGGTCAATGGTGAAATTTGCTCCAGAATGCTTGTTACTTTCATCCCATGACACTGGATGTCTATTGCCTTCCTACTAATATGTTCTTTTCATCTGTTGGAGAATGGATAACTATTTAAATCTATGTCTTTGTCACACATATATCGAGTTACTAGATTTCATATTCTGGACAGCATAACTCACATAGATAGGGAGAAATCCTTACTAAAAAGTCGACATACATAAATAAATTAGCAAGGACAGTAGTCAATGACCTAATGGTGAAAAAACTCCGTTTCTTTTGGAAAAAAATATTACGCTACTCTAGTAACCAGTGATGTTCAGCCATCACACCTTCCATGATATATTGGCGCTGTAAAGGAACTTCTAAAGAAACCACTATTACAGCACTTTAAGTGCTAAAGAAAGCATAGGGCTATAGATACAGTGATGTTGAATGAAATACGTTTGAATGTCAAGAGGGCAATGGGTGAAGTCTTCAGTGACTATCGTAGTAGAATCTCACTGTAAGATCTCTCACAAATAAAATACATTTTGATTAAACCAAAAGGCTGTCAGTTGCATCAAAGTTACTGTCCAGACATCCGTGGACGACACAGTAACTGAAATTGACGGTATCATAGTAATATCATGAGCGCTGAACTCAGTTTTCAAATCTTCACGCACTATTTCACTCAGTGTACTAAAGAAGTAAGATTATATAGGGAATCAAAATTTGTGACTGGTTGGAGGAGTTCTGGGTAGTCAGGAAGTAGCATCAACAAATATAGCAGTAACCTCAGATGTAACCCAGCATTGTTCATATTAATTATCTTGCATACAAAATTAACAGCGACTTCATACTTGTCACAGTTGACGCAGTTATCTGTAATGAACCACTGTCCGAAAAAAAAAAAACTAAATAAATGAGGAAATCAAACCTTGATAAGATTTCAAAACGATGCAAATATTGGTAACTCGCTTTGAATGCACACAAAAGTAATGTCATTCAGTTTTCATAACATAAAAACGTGGTATCATATGACTACAGTATCACTAATTCGCAGTTAGAATGGGTCAATTCATACAAATACCTGGGTGTAACAATTTGCAGGAACATCATACGGAATGACCACATAGGCTCTGTCGCCTACAACGGGGACTGCTTACAAGTGCGCAACTCGTGGTCTAGTAGTTACGTCGCTGCCTCTAGATAGGTCGCTGCCTCTAGATCACGGGGCCCTAGGTTTGATTTCCAGCCGGGGTATACATTTTCTTCGCTTGGGGAGTGAGTGTGTTAGCCTAATCATTTCGTCACAAGTCGCCGAAGTGGCGTCAAATTGACAGACTTGCACCAAGTGCATGCCGTACGGGGTCTCCCGGCCAATAATGCCATCTGATCGTTTCACTGCTTAAAAATCATTAGTGCGTCTCGTCTCTTTGAATATTGCTCATGTGTGTGTGACCCGTACCAAATAGGACTCCTTCTTTCTTGTTTTCGTGGCCTTTACCCGTATATGCATGGGCCAGTGTGTTAATTATTGGTTTTTACAATATTAGCGGTAGAGGGTGGCCGGATGCCCTCCCTGTCGCCCCGGAACGGAATTTGTGTACCACAACTGTCTGCGTCTAGTGCTATCTCATGTGTAGGTGTGCGAAAGCTTTTTAAACGGTTGCGAATCGTGTAACTGAGGCGGGGCGTCGATACCAGCCTGGGACTCACCTTGTCGGCTGTGGAAAACCCCGTGAAAACCACATAAAAGCTGTCTAGCTCAGCGGTCCCCGTTCATAATCAGCCGGCCAGATTCAATCAGGATTCATCCCTGCAACCCGGAATCCGAGTGCTAACGCGCACGTTCGAACCAAATAGAACTAAGACGCGAAGATGGAAAGAACCCAGTGAAGAGCAGGTTTGTTTGTCTCACGGGAGAGTGTGCGTCGCGGTAACGATGAAAAAACTGGACTTACTTGTTTCATTACTGATGTATGACTAGATTCTGTAAGAGTTACATTTGCGAGAAAAAATATGTAATAAAAAATGATTCCAACAGACACAATGGTTGCATACATATTACGACAGGAGTCGTGCTAAAAACAGTACTGGGAAAAATGAAGAGGACATCTGGCAGGCGACAGAGACTGAGAGCTGCTAGAAACAAAGCCTTGAGGTTGATAACTAAAATAACAAAACAACAACACGTTAAGGGGCGTCGTAGTTGTTTTCTACACTCTGTGCTAAGTTACTGCTGCAGAACAGGGAGAGTAATGGTCTCCGTATGGAGCCTTAAGGAACATCTCAAGCTACAGACCACCATAATCTGATGGGAGTTTACTTCTGGTTATGTAAGAGAGTACAGCGATTGTCTGCAACTTCTCAAAGATATAAAACTGAAACAGATTCTCTGGTTTTGCCCTATTTTTTCAGCTTCACTCTCTTTTATTTGGCAATATTTACTGGAGATTATCATTTACTTTACAATTAAGAGTACATTAGTCTTGAATTTTCACATTCCTTTGGCGAGTTCCGTTTTCTGGGTGTGCCTGTTTGGTTATGTACCGAAATATGTACTTATTTCAGTGCGCACCATTAAGGGCGTTGGGTGTTTAAATCGTTACTTATTTCTTTGCTGTGTATATCCCTGTCTGGCACACATGGCACAAGAATAAATACAACGCCATCACTTCACACATCCGCATACAGTTGTTTACATTCCAGAGGTTCTTAACTGCTATTAGAAAACTTATTTCAGCTGCTAAGAATACAGACATTATTGTATAAGCATATTTACAATACGGCATGTTTCTAATTTACTATTGTCTACCTACTTCAAAGCCCATGGTTTAGCGGCCTACTTTTTCCTACTTGCTTCCGATTCACGATTTGACGTCTGTTACGTTACATGAATCTAACGAGCAACAAAATGCCAGAAGAATGGTGAATAAGAACATCTCAATTCTTCGGAGCTTCGCTCCTTGATTCGGCATACAGTTCTCCTTACGCACGACATGACGTCAACTTTTTAGGGCCCAAGACTTTGCCGATTTGTTCCGTAACTCAACACTGAGGACACTACATTAACAAGCGAATCGTTCCCACCCGTGCGCGAGCATCGAATTGTATGAGCATTGCATTAACTTATAAAAGACGAAAGTTTCTGTCACCGTAACTGCAAGACGGTTCCGAAGCCGTGGCGCCGCTGGCAGGAATATTTATAGAATTATTGTCATGTCCAACTCTAAGAATAGTCCCACGTCTGCGAGCGTGGCTATTCTCTGCGGACTTAATGGGACACCAGCTGATGCACTGGTCGGCAGCTTCTTTCAATGCTTCAGTACCGTAACCTCTTCCAGAAATAAGCGTTTCATCTTCGTTACGTAAACGGCACTCAACACAAACAGGTGGTTGTTTTGCGGTGTAGAGTTGCAATGGCCGGATAATCGCTGAAACTTGATCAGTCTTCAAGTCTGCAGATGAAATTTCATGATAAGTGAATGCTTTGCTAAATTTACAACTATGTGGAATAGTCTACCTGTTAGCTTGTCACGTTGCCCTTTACATGCCGTGAAACATGACACCACTGGAAGTAAAAGTTTTTATACATACTCGTACATGCATACATAAGTACAACAGAGGAAAAATGGGGGGGGGGAGGAAGGGAAAGAAAGAGAGAGAAAATGCGAGATGTTCCAGGCAACATTGTCAAAGTGAAGAAATCACACTCGCCACAAGTTCATTCTAGCGTGTCAGAGTAAGAGGCGCGAGCGAGTCCAAATAGTCAAATATTTTGCTTCTTCGGATACTTTCTTAATTTTTTTTAGCTGTAACTACATCACTGGACGCACAAATCCACAGCCGCGCTTCACACCACGACCTTTTATACTTGTACCTACAATCGACGAAAGTACTCTAATTCGCGTATCTCCTCTACACCAGAACGTACCAGACCACAGATTTTCATGATTCACTCTTCAGGATTCTTAAATTACGTATAACTAATTAGACGACACACTGGAGGAAGTGTTTCCAATAAAGCGATATTTTGTTGCATCCATCCACCCACTGAGACTGTAAGTAGCGCTCCACTTTTAAGCACTTTTGGTTCCGCTGCTCCAGTTACGAATGACGTTCCTTCGTTTATCTATTAAGTGTTAAAATGCCAGTTTAAGCGAAAAAAAGAAGCAAGATTACGATTTAACCAGCCTTCGACGATGAGCTCATTAGACCGAAAATATAATTATGCGGGACAAATACCTGAAGGAAAATAGACCATAACCTTTTCAAAGGAACCATCCCAGCATTCGGCTTAACAGATGTAATGAAATCTCACAAAACCTCAATCCGGATGGCTCGACGGGAATTTGCACTAGCATCCTGCGACTTGTTTCAGTGATCAGTTACAACAATGGCAAGCGGACAGGTGTGGCGAGAAACAAATTCAGTTCGTTTATGCCTTACATTATGTATAATTCTCACATACAGAGCCGTAGAAATACAGTAAAATAGGCCAGTCAACGAAACTGCAGGAATACTAGTACGTTACTAACAGTATTGTGTACTCCTACAGTACAATACACATCAGAACACAGAGAAATGGTGTTTCCTAAACGAAACTGAAATTGTCATGTTATTTGCATAATTTCATTAGCTATCGTCTTTCCTTGCGACATTGTTCATTCGAACAAAGAAGCAGAAGGAAGAAAGATAGAGAGAATTTAAAAAAACGTTGATTCCTTCTTGCACATTTTTGTCTTTTTTTCGTTTTGGCGGCACTAAGTTGTTATGCTTTTATCCGTGCGTCCTATTCTAATTTCCTCTGTGTTTCATTTGACTTGCTGGTAAGATCATGTTCACGTTCCGGAAGGTCTTGCACAAAACCAGCGGTGTTAGGAAAGGAGTACTGCAGCGGTAGAAATTTTGTTATAATATATCTGAACTAAGATATTTGATCTACGTGTCCGTCTTGTGGCTTGGCCTATCTTTCCATGTACGCAATCGGCTCCTCGAACCTCGCAACAGATTCTTATATAACTGTTCAAGCAGTTCCTACGAGTATGTAAATTCTCCGTTCGCACACTGCCAAACACAGTTTTTGTACTGCACTGTCAGCAAGGCTCTTAGGTTCAGAGAGACTACAGTAAATACAGCACGTTAAATAAAACGTCAAATTTTCTTACAGATGGGTGGTACTGATCAAAAGTAGATGAAAAGTCCTGTAAATACATCACCGAAACCAAAAGTTGTTGAGATATGGACCATTCAGTGCTATTACAGCCATTCGTCTGTAGACAGTACAGGAGTGTTAGTGTTGATATCCAACATTCTTACATGTCTGTAACCCCTCCTTCTTAAGGAATTTCGAATTCTGTGGAAATACCTAGCTGGCTTCGGATATGGTCACATATGCGGCACGCACGCTGCTGTAACGTGTGCATGCTGCCGATGAGTGACGAATACACTTGTGCCTTCAAATGCCCCAATATCCCGAAATCTAAGGGATTAAGGTCACAGAATTGGGGAGACCACTCTACTGGATATTCTCGATCAGCTCAAGGTTCAATATATGTTTGTGTTCGGCAATGTCGCAGGAAGCGCAGGACCTTCGTGCGTAAACTATATCCGTTGTTTTCTTGCAAAGGTTGCATTCTCAAAGAACATGGGTAATTTACCACAAAATGTGGTGGTAAACAGCACGTGTCAATTTCTTCGCCAAATTTTTTTGTCCACGACTTTTGTCTCTACGTTTCCCCCCACACACTGATTTACTTTTGCTCACACGTGTTTATTGCGGTATTTTATTACTCCGGTCTTCAGAAACCTCACCTCGTCGGTAACTGGAGAATGCAAGCTGTAGACTGCGAATCTCCAGCAGTCCGTACGCTACACGCGATACGACTGATGTAGCAACAGATGAAGATAGTGTGACGGATATCAGCACCACATTAGTGGAATAAGAGGGAAACATAAATAACCAATAAATTTCAAATAGGTGACATGCTAGTCCGCAGTGTATTAAACTTTCTCGACACACGTAAAGTAACACTCATTTTAAAGGGTGCTTATTACTTGACATATGGGTATGATACTACATTTGACCAATACTACGTCATTTAAGAGTATGGGATATTTTTTTAACCTAGCAAACTAAGCAATACATTCTTTAGCTACAACGTTCTATGGTTCCCTTAAATTGCTAGCAAGCGACATACATTGATGCCTGCAACACGCCTCTACAGTTATGTCTCTTCAATGATGTGTTCGTACTTTCGTCATTTTCAGAAAGAAGTGAAATTAAAAGGCGTGTCCACTTTACTGAAATATAATTTAGTTTTCTTCTTAATTGGCAGTCATGAAGGTGGCTCCATTGTCTTCTCTTCAAGGGGTATTACTAAATGTAAACAGGTCTTGTTTGTACGAGGAAAGTAAACTGTTTGCAGGATTGTGAATGTTAGATGCATCATTAACTATGAAATGAAATAGAACATCAGTTTTTATCTCTTTGTAATTTAAACTCTTCAAACATCAGGTTGACAGGATTTAACATGTATTCGCTGCCGTGAGTTTCAAATTCCAACTTACATGTCCGCTTTCTACAGTCCTCAAAAGTGACTTCACTTCTTCACACAGCAACTTTCTGCCAAGTGCGAACAAGAAAGACAAAAATTTTATTATACATACAGGTGAAAGAAATAATTCATTGTCACAGATATTCAATAGAGATGCCTGAAAATGCTCTTACGTAAATTTAAGTGTTATGAAAGTTCGCGTAGACATTAACCCGAATGGATTTAGAAAATTAGCACACTTATGTCTTAGTCCATTTTAACTATACAGATATGAAATATTCAGTCAATGGCATGGTAGTTCGCAAATTATAAAGATCGATTTTATACGAAGTTTAAATTTAAATTTATGCGAACAGATCGATACCCGCTGGCATCGTAGATTTCACATTATTAGGGTTGGTTACACTACAGGGTCCAGTAACGTGTGTTGAAGAAAATCAAGGCTCTGTCAAACACGCTTATGAAACGTTAGTGCTGAATTGTGCACTGAAAACTTAAGAGTCGGGATATTGGCGAGGGTCCTACAGCTCTTAAGCCTCCACAGTAACCTACTTTGTGTGTCTTCAACGGTCAAACTTCTTTGTTCGCACTCCTCTCTATGCCTTGAATCTATTTTTGACGGGCTTATCTGCGTCTTCTATTCGTCGGCCTATATTTAAACATATTTTTGGGTATTCTTTCTTATCCTATTCCCGTTAATTGTCCAAATCAAGAAAGTTGTCTGCGTTATATTTAGTCCATTATGGTATCTTTCTTGTTGTGATATTTCTTGTACATCATCATTTGTTCTACATTCCAATATGTAATGTACAACTGATTTACAATTTCTTTTCCTTTCTTATCAGTCTTTTGAATGGTCAGCTACGATTTCCTCTCTTGTACCTTCAATTCACACACAATGTCATCATTATTTAGTGCATATATTTCCGTATCTGTCTTCTCCAACAACTTTTACTCACCACAGTTTACTTGAGTACCATGGAAGTTATTTCTTGAAGTTTTAATACATGTCCTATAATACTGTCCCTTCTCCTGCTCATTTTTTGGCACAGATTCTTCTTCTGTGGAGAACCTTCTGTAAGAGCAAATCTCAAATGCTTCGATTCTCTTTCTCTTTGATTTTCCCATTGTCCATTAATCACTTCCATACAATGTTGTGCTTCACAAGGGCATTCTCAGAAATTTTTTCCTTAAATGAAATTTTACGTTTGATATAAGTGGGATTCTTTTGCCTAAGAATGCGCTTTTTGGATGCAAAATCTGCTCTTTGTGTCCTTGCTTTGTCTGACATATGATATTTTGCTTACAGTGTAGCAGAAGCCCTCCATTTCGTCTACTTTGCGGTCTCCGTTCTTAATTTTAAGTTTATTGTAGATTTCCCTTCTCCTGCTCCTCATCAGTTTCGTCGTCCTCCAGTTCACTCTGTAAGGCACCCCTTATCTGCAGATAAGAGACGATTTTATTTTATTTCCGGTTTTGCTACTTCACATTTGTGAAGTGAATAAATCAATGTTGCAATACATTCGGAGTAAGGAGCGAGCGGCAGGTTCCCACGCCGGCTAGCAGAGGCTGTTAGCCATCTGGCCCTTTCGGAGCCAGTGGGATGAGGTACCGATGCAGAAATCGCTCGTGACATCAGCAAAGAGATACGTAGGCAAAGTACGTTTGTTCTGGTGCAAATCAAATGACTGTTATTAAAAAATATTTGCTAACGATAGTTGCCTTTTGCCACTCAGACATTAGGAGGAGTCTACAGGTCATAAATACTACCTTTAAGTAATTTTACAAAGATGTTAGCTTATAATCAGTGCGAACAAGTTCATTTTACGGTGTTTCTTAAATAAACGCACCATATCGCATACTATGTAAAAATTATCTGCCCAAAAAACTTCTTCTCGCTTCAGCTGGTAAAATTGTTGTTTATTGTAAGACGACAGGTTTCGCGGCTTTAATCCGCATCATCAGGTGTACATACTGGTAAAAAGCAAAGTGCAGTGTCACCACTGTTTGCGGATATTAAAATTAATAAGGAAATTTTACAATATTAGGAAACACTGATAATAATAAATAAATGAATAGCTTTTGCATAAACCTAGATGTACGATCTTATACGAACTTTACCGATTGTACGTTCGAGTTACAAACAGGGCGCCGTCGTCGATAGGATGTCTTTCGATCTAGTCATGCGGTACACTATGTACTTGCACTGTTTGTAGTTAGGTTATAATCAGTGCGAACAAGTTCATTTTACGGTGTTTCTTAAATAAACGCACGATATCGCATACTGTGTAAAAATTATCTGCCCAAAAAACTTCTTCTCGCTTCATTACGTAAAAGATAGACAGTAGTATTGCACTTATAGAATCCGGCGGCGCTGCTACGGCTCTGCAAGGGGACCTAAAACTACGAGAGTACCTCCACGTAAGAAGTAGGAAGAATTCCTACGCAGCGGCTCTCTGAGTCAGTTCAAGGACAGACTGGCTTAATTATTGCAAAACACGAGTGGAAAAGTGTGGCCAGTTACACCCTCCCCCCCCCCCCCCCCCTTTATACCACCATCCACGGACTAGCCGGCAAAACTGAGACGTTTCTGAACTTTCAGTACGAATGGGGTGGTTCTTGCAACTCTCAATCCATAGCGTGTGCAATTATTCAAAAATGTTCAAATGTGTGTGAAATCTTATGGGACTTATCTGCGAAGGTCATCAGTCCCTAAGCTACCACACTACTTAACCTAAATTATCCTACGGACAAACACACACACCCATGCCCGAGGGAGGACTCGAACCTCCGGCGGGACCAGCCGCACAGTCCATGACTGCAGCGCCCCAGACCGCTCGGCTAAATCCGCGCGGCGTGTAATTATTCCTCACTTTCGCTGAGGACAGCAATGTTATCAGCGAATATTATTTTCTATATTTTTAACCCCTAATTTTAATCCCACTCCTGAATTCTGCTATGTTTACGTCAATACTTATTTAGTGTACATGTTGAATAGCAACCCTTATCAACCTGATCCCTTCCTCTTCGTTTTCCATTTATATTGTACTTCGCTTCTAGTGCAAAATATGGTCAGCTTCTACACGGGTCTTGCGAATGCTGCATAATCAGCCTTTAGCGTCGAGGAAAGTCTCTCTCTCTCTCTCTCTCTCTCTCTCTCTCTCTCTCTCTCTCTCTCTCTCTCCTGTTTTTCCACTGTTCCACATCATTCGACGTTATATAGAGCACAGTTCGACTTTTAGTGCGACAGGTATTTCCAGGTAGTTTTCCACTGTGGAGGAGGTCGGTACGAGATATAGGTAGCTGTAAGCTACCTACCACAGAGGGCCGGGCACAGGGCGAAGGAACTTCTCAAGGCACGGCACGTCAGCACAAGCGGCGTCGGCTTCCTTGTGGCGCTTATCTCTGCTTGCTTTGCGACTCGCATATGCTGATTATGCCTGACGTCGGGATGTGCTTGCAGCCTAAATCCAGCCACGAGACCTTCAGCATACCTCTACTGACATCATTATTATTATTATTATTACTATTATTACTATTATTATTATTATTATTATTTCCTGATCTTTATTATTCCATGTGGCAACTCCTAAGAACATTATTTTCCAATTCGCTGTCCTTTTCTGAGGCACGATTGTCATGAATTTATCCATCTTATTCCGGAGCTTATTAATATTTCCGCGAGCAGTGGTAGATTTTTTTTTCCCAGGCAGGATAATACCATCATCCAGGAGCCCGCAACCTGGAGGCTTTTGTTCTTCGGAGTGTCCTTCACCCCGGCCGTATTGCCTTCACTATAGCTCTCAGAGTCTCGCCTCCCTTGAAAGTAGTGAAGACGAAAACGGAAGACACTCCATGCTGATGATGCTCTACTGATTGCCGATAATGAGGATAAATTATAAAGATTACTTCACCAATTTAATAAAACAGCTAAGCAATGAGCATAGAAATTTCATCTAAAAGGACTCTACCAAAGCGCCTTTACGTGGTAGAAGTAAATGTGTCAATTGAACAAGTTATGAGCTTTAATTATAGCTTTAATTATCTAGGCACTGTTTTCACTAACTAGAAAGGCTTAACCAAGGAAATGAAAAATCAGGTAACAAACGCAGTAAGATAGCCGGATGCCTGCTAAATACTGCATGAAGTAAAATATTTGTGACAACTGAGGGAAAAAGAAAAATATATAAAACGACGGTGCGTCCTGTTTTCACATATACAGCATAAACTACAGCAGAAACGAAAAAGATAACGGCAGTGGAAATGAAGGTACTATGACACATCCAAGAAGTGACCGTGAAGGATAAAAGAACAAATGTGTCTTTAAGGCAACACTGTGCAATACAAAATTTAAATAAATGGCGATAAGGACGCCAAAAAATTGGAAGGATCATATAGAAACGACAAGTGCCGCAAGACTACCTAAAATTTGTAAACATGGGCGACCAGAAGGAAAACGACTCCACGGTCGGCCACCCAGGAGATGGGACACCAGTTGGTCCAGTACATCCACGAAATGAGGCACACAAACAGGGGCAACCACAGTCAGCAGAAGAAGAATGTTATTGCTATTATTATTGGTATCTTAGATTATGTGTCCAGTTAATTTTTTTACTGCAGCATTACATTTCAAACGCTTACAGTTTACCGTTCTCCGGTTTTCAATCGGTCTGCGTTTCACACGTGCTCCAAACATACAGTTTCCTATACCTATTTTACGTCAATATTTGATACCAGCAGACCTGTAGGAAGAATTCCTATTTCAAGCGCCCCAAATCTACATGATATTGCTACCCAGATAACAGAGTCATTTTTTTCCAGTTCTTCCACTGTGTCTTACACACGTTAGATGTGCAACCAATTGCTGTTGTCCTTTCTATCATTGTATTTGCCCCAAACGTGTAGTCCTAAGACAGCTGTTAATTCCAGGCAAGTGCTGTTCTAAGTCTCCATTACAGATTCATTTGCTGAATATCAAGTATCAACAGCTTTCTAGAATCTCAGAAACCTCTCTTGTCCATGGTTTCTTGTGTACAATGAGGCTTCTGTTAAACAGAAAGGAAAGAAAGAATTTAATGCCCAGTCTATGCCATTGACTCTACTTACACGATGTCATGTCGTATAACATGACACATGCCATCACGTCATCCAACAAAGCATCTGTCATGTCGTGCAATATGATACAACGTGTCATTAGAGTCTATGAAGCTCGCACTCCCACTCTCGGACATTTCCTACTGTAGATGCATTCCACTCTCTAGAAGCACACAAATTTGTGCCTGTTTTTCCTTACATCCCTTACCACACATGTAAGAAGGGTAGGTCGAAGAGAACTCACTGCGCTGGGGAAATAGGGTTAACTAGTAAAAAATGCGAATATGTCAAGTCTGATGTTGTTCCCAGCTGGCCACACGTGGCAAGGGCTAGAACGTTTTACTTCACTTCTGTCTTAAACACCGCTGCTTTTCAGCAATGTAATTTTACGATTTATCAAAATTTCATACTGATGAAGACATCCCTTGTAGGTATCGAAACCTAGATCAATGTACCTATCAGTTATGTGCAGCCGGTTGGCTGAGTAATCCTATGTTGAAATTAGTACAAGGTTGCTGAGTAACATCCACGATTTAAAAAAAGTCAAGATGGTTAGATTTAGATGTCTTTGAAGCTGCCAGATAATTCGGAACCCTACTTCTCTTCTTTTACATCCCTAACTCTGTCCAGGATATAATCGCCTTGTTTTCACCGACGATAAGAGCATATTTAATTCTGGTTTACAACTTTTACTCTACTATTATTTTGGGAATATACGGCCACTGCTTGGCAACCGATGTAGATTCGTGCGACGACTGATCTCGCATAGATCGTTTTTTATCGTCTTTAGGAACATGTTACTAATATCGTGACAACGGATAAAGCTTTCACAAACAACAGGACGCCACAAACCTCCGTTGAAAGAATGAAAAAAAAGTCAGCGTATCCTTGCTGGAGAAGTCACTCTGTCATTGGCCTGAAATGACTCTAGAAATCTACGTTAAGCCTAAAAAAAGAAAGCCCTCACATGGATTTGAAGACTTAACCTCCTACATACCATCCGTTGCCTTACCCACTGCGTAACATCACTACAAACTAACAGTCAAGTGCACTTGTGGAATATGTGGAAATGTCCACCAGACCTTCAGAGTCAATTTCTTTCAATAAAGAGCTTTCTCAATGTGATCTTCGAATCGCAATATACCACCAAAAGTTATCGATATATCAGAAGAAAAAATATCGACGTACCTGCCAATAAAAACATTGGCTGCGCATTGTATATGTACTGCCAGTTTTAGAGCTGTATATTTAAGTATCGATTTAATATTAGATATTCAGTAAATCAACAAGCTAGCAGTCTGCCTATACCCTTTAGAGCAAGAACTGAAAGGAAAAACGATGCACGTTTATGCTTGGAGATAAACACTTTGCTAACTACGGTAACAGCATGTTAGTGGCACATTAAAAGGTGTCCAATGGGTTCCTCGCTCGGTTTCCTCACTTATCGTATTTGTTCGGAGCACTTAATGTCGACTTCCACGTTTTTTTCATTTCTGCAAACGCCAGCGACCTAGCAGTTGTCGTGTCAAAACGTTGCACTTTCTGTTGGTGTAGTGCCGAGCGCCGATTACGTCACCATGTCCCTCGCACGTCTCCGCCCACCACAACGGTCAATCCTGTCATTTAGATTTTTGTTCATTATTTTCAGCAACTGTTCTTGAAGAATGTCGATGTAAAGAAATAGCACACCAGCTGCGTTAAACATTATTCTTTAACGCAACTGGTGTTCTGTTTCTTCCCATCACAAATCTTGTTATTCCATTTAAGGCGCCGCCCCAGCGCAATCGGAGTTCTTTTGTGCCAGGTATACTTGCTTGACACAGTCAAAGAGAATGACCGTGGCGAAAGCTCAAAACGTACTAACACTCTTTCACACACTGAAATCAAACGTATGTCCTACTACAAATTCAAAAGTTCAACTTCACATATTTTACGAAAATTGTGAAAAAAGTAATATGAAATAAAAATATCGGCGTTTGATATTGATATATCAGCGGAAAAAATAGTGCCGAAATACATCGATAGCCACGCGGGATTAGCGGAGCGGTCTTGGCGCTGCAGTCACGGACTGTGCGGCTGGTCCCGGCTGAGGTTCGAGTCCTTCCTCGGGCATGGGTGTGTGTGTTTGTCCTTAGGATAATTTAGGTTACGTAGTGTTTAAGCTTAGGGACAGATGACCTTAGAAGTTAAGTCACATAAGATTTCACACACATTTGAACACTTTTGAATACATCGATATCTTCTGTACATAATATCGGTATATCGATATTTCATCAACAGCCCTACCTCCTACCAATGACACGACCAATCTGAATTCTGGCATGCGGTTTGCAGGTCCCTCGTAACCTGACAAAATGGCCAGCGTCGGTGTCCCGGATAGGAGAGGGCAGACACGCTGCCGTTGTTTACTTTTCTCGCGACCTAGCCGCGGGTACTTCCGCCGTGCCGCTCCGGTTGTCACACTTCGCGAAGCGCAACCAAGGCCGCCGAGGCCGGCCGGCGTCTGCGACTGTGTTGCACTGTGAGTGATGGCGTCATACGACAAACACTCAGCGCGGGGAACACACGCGCGTGTGTAGGGAGAAGCGTGACGCGGCGTTCACCTGCTTCTGTTGTCTGCCGACGATGGGGTCGATTTCCACCGACGACAATTGCGGTGTGAACTACACTGCCAGAAAAAAATTAGTGCATCCTTCTAGAGATTTCCAGTCAACTTAAGATTTATTGTTGCAACAGTGCATACGGAGTATATGAAATGATTACACTTACAAATGGTTCAAATGGCTCTGAGCACTATGGGACTTAACTACTTAAGGGGGGTAGGACGTCAAACGGGCCGACTTGGAGCAGGAGAGGCATCACAGGACATTTTAATAACCAGTGTCTGTACTTTTACAAATAAATTCATAAAACGTTGTCAGCATGACCAGGAAGGATTCAGAATTCACACTCATTGCAGTGGAAGTTCGAAAACTTAACGAAATCCTTTTTTTTTACGTGTCAAATTTCATCATCTTTTTCACTTGCTAATGGCAGCATTTGTTGCTATAGGTACACTTTTCTTCATAAGTTAGAGAGATTCTTCGATGAATTTTGCACAGCATACATACCATACTTACAGGTGTATGAAACTCTATAAGTTATTTAATTTATGAAAAAACGAATGAGCTGTTTTATTTTAAACTTCATGTGTAGAAAAAAATACAAATTTTTTAGTCAATTTTTACCACAGTTTTTAATAGATTTTGAAAATCCTAGAGTTTCATACACCTTTAAGTATGGTTTGTATGCTGTACAAATTCATCGCAGAATCTCTCTTACTTATGAAGAAAAGTGTACCTATAGCAACAAATGCTGCCAATAGTAAGTGAAGAAATGATGAAATTTCACATGTGAAAAAATTACTTCTTTTATGTTTTAGAACTTCCACTGCTATGAGTGTGAATTCTGTACCCTTCCTGGTCATGCTGACAAAGTTTTATGAATTTTTTTGTAAAAGTATAGACAGTGGAAATTAAAATGTCTTGTGGTGCCTCTTCTGCTCCAAGTCGGCCCGTTTGACGTCATACCCCCCTTAAACCTAACGAACCTGCGGCTGTAGCGGTCGCTCGGTTCCAGACTGTAGCGCCTAGAACCGCTCAGCTACTCGGGCCGGCTGCTTACACTTACAGATCAATAGCACAAGCGGTTCTGACGTACCAGATATCGACCTATGCTGAAACACTCATGTTAGTTGGTGGTGTAGCCTCTACGGGCAGCAATGCAGGCGGTGACTCTGGCATCCAGTCGATCGTAGAAGTGGCAAAAAGCGTTCTGGGATACGTTACTCCACGCCTGCTCGACCTGTTCACGTAGTTGCGTAAGAGTTGTTGGTTGACGAGTCGCAGGAGTCACTTCTTGTCCCATCACATTCGACACGTGCTCGATTGGAGACGAGTCCGGAGATCGTGCTGCCCAGGGAAGCTGCTACACGTCTTGCAGGGCACGTTGAGTTTCACGGACAGTGTGTGGGCGAGCATTATCCTGTTGGAACAACACATCACCTTCCCGTGGCAAGAAGGGTAAAAGAACGGGTCTAACAACATTCTGCACATACAGAGTGCTGATCAGCGCCCCATCCAGAAACATCAAAGGTGAACAAGAATTGTATCTTTTTGCACTCCAGACGATGAGGCCTGAGTTTGGGCCAATGTGCCTTGTGCAACCTACGAGACAGTTTTCACCCAGTCTACATCGTACGTGCAAACCCCCATCACCTGAATGCAGACAGAATCTGCTTTTATCGCAGACGACCATGGTGCGCCGTTCCATCTTCCAAGTGACCCTCTGACAACACCAGTCGCGCCGTGCACGTCTAAGCTGTGGCGTTAGTGGAGGGTAGAGGTGTGCGTGCCTGTAATCGCACTGCTAATAACCGTTTCTTACAGTTCCTGATGACACGTCTGTGGTCACGAGCCCTGCTGTACATGATCGCTTTCGTTCTTTGGAGCCCGCAGTGCAAAGTATGTCTTTTAATGACATCATTATTTATGAATAATATCCAGCTACACTGGTATGCAAGTTGTTTATATTTTATCTCATTCACAATTAGACCATTTCGGCAAATTGCCATCAGGTGCTCTGTAAATGCATGGATAAGCGATGGTCTTCATATTGTAAGAGGTCCATGATTCAGAAATTCGTTGTTAGCGCACTCGAGCAGATGTAATTTCGATGAATTGCTCACGCGCTGCCTGCGATATGTAAGGTATAAGAGAATCTGAGACCAAAGAGCAGTGTTGGCTGCAGTAGGAACTGTGTAGCAGTAGCAGTAAGTAGTAGCTAGCAGTCTGGTGTATCGTGTTGGCTGGGCCGGTCGTGGAGCGATTAAGAAATTCGTTGCTAGCGCACTCGAGCAGATGTAATTTCGATGGATTGCTCACGCGCTGCCTGCGATATGTAAGGTATAAGAGAATCTGAGACCAAAGAGCAGTGTTGGCTGCAGTAGGAACTGTGTAGCAGTAGCAGTAAGTAGTAGCTAGCAGTCTGGTGTATCGTGTTGGCTGGGACGGTCGTGGAGCGATGGCAGAGCCCGAGTGTTGTAGGATAAGGTAAAAGCAACCTCGCGCATATGTAGTATTGTTACATCAAGTCCCATGTAAATGTTTCTAAAAAAACTCTTAATAATAATTTTTCATATAAAAAGTAACTTTTGACAATCACTCATCTCAATTTAAAGAATTTACTGATTTCCCCAATCCATGGTCATCCCGATTATTGAAAGGAAAATCAGTTCTTTCTTTTTATACATGACAAATCTATCGGCCCGCATTGCTCTGAGCTGTGCCAGAGAAATTTCTTATAGTAGCAGATATATACGCGTTATCCGGCGACCTAATTGAGGTAAGATTTTTCAATTTATTCAGAATGAATTTTCAGGGCCATGACGCAGTACTGCTGACGTCCAAAATTTACTAGTTTAAATTCACAGTCAATTATTGAAAGGTTTGCCACATTGTATTATTGGTAGGTTACGCTAAATGTCAATGCTATACATATTTTCACTGTTGGGTAGTTACGCTAAATGAGAATATTGTTTATATTATTTTTTGCTGTTGGGAGGTTACGGAATAAATTTGTTGGAAGCTTACACTAAATGTGAATGATATAAATAATTATTGTTTTTACTGTTGGGAGGTTACGGAATATATTTTGTGGGGAGGTTACACTAAATGTGAATATTATTCATATTATTTTTTTGTGGAGGGGTTACAATATAGTTGTTTTGTGACTATGATCTGAAAATTTATAATATGTCATTAGGTGTTTTACCTTACATGTAACGCCGTTTGTGTCATGTCCTCTCTGTTTTGGGATTATTACTTTCTCCCAGGAGTCGATTGGAGATGTATATCATATGCTACTTATTTTCCAAATATGCTACTTTTCTGACAGTTGGATGACAGTGGGTCAGCGATGTTACACGTTTACATAGTTACCATTATAAATAAGTGATGTGTGAAGTTGTTGTTTATTTTTTTTCATACAAGTTTGTCTCTAATTGCCTTTTTGCCTAAAGTTAGTTTTAGTTTTATTTTACATTTTTAATTTTTCGTAATAATTGTTGTTGCCTATGATTTATGTCGGAGTTCTGTCTCTGTTTTACACTACTCATATTATCGCTGTTACTATGGAGTTTTCCGGATTGATAATGTGAATAAAGTTTTCTATATACTTTTTGTGCTTAAGGTCGGCTTGTTCGTTCAGTAAATTTGTTGGGTTGCTGTATGCATCCGAATATATCTCTATTTCCTCAAGGATGTTCAACAATATTCTACCGCTTCGTTTATGGGTTTTATATAGTGTTTCTCTGCTTGTAAATGGTGAAAAATTGTAGATGAATTGTTTTCACTTTCTCTGGTGTGCTCTTTATATCTATACATATTACGCAAAAGAGAACATTGTTAAAACATCCTTGAGGAAACAGAGATATATTTAGCTGCATACAGCAACCCAACAAATTTACTGAACGAACAAACCAAACTTAAGCACAAACGGGTAAAATAATAATATCAGTGACTCTAAACAACACATATCCATAGTAACAGCGATAATATGGGCAGTGTAAAACAGAGACAGAACTCCAACATAAATCATAGACAACAACAATTATTACGAAAAATTAAAAATGTAAAATAAAACTAAAACTATTTTTAGGCAAAAACGCAATTAGAGACAAACCTATATGAAAAAAATAAACAACTGAACTTCACACATCACTTATTTATAATGGTAACTATGTAAACATGTAACATCGCTGACCCACTGTCACCCAACTGTCAGAACAGTAACATCTGATATGCATCTCCCCTGGGAGAAAGTAATAATTCCAAAACAGACAGCTACGATGCTACATGTCAGGTAAAACATCTAATGACGTATTATAAATTTTCAGATCATAGTTACAAAACCATTACATTAATACGATCCTTTTTCTATGTATTTACAGGGCAACTGACGTTCGGAATTTGCCGACATGGGCTCATTGTGAATGAGATAAAATATAAACAACAGTGTAGGTGGATGTTGTTGTGGTCTTCAGTCCTGAGACTGGTTTGATGCAGCTCTCCATGCCACTCTATCCTGTGCAAGCCTCTTTATCTCCCAGTACCTACTGCAACCTACATCCTTCTGAATCTGCTTAGTGTATTCATCTCTTGGTCTCCCTCTACAATTTTTACCCTCCACGCTGCCCTCCAATACTAAATTGGTGATCCCCTGATGCCTCAGAACATGACCTACTAACCGATCCCTTCTTCTCGTCAAGTTGTGCCACAAACTTCGCTTCTCCCCAATCCTATTCAATACCTCCTCATTAGTTATGTGATCTACCCATCTAATCTTCAGCATTCTTCTGTAGCACCACATTTCGAAAGCTTCTATTCTCTTCTTGTCCAAACTATTTATTGTCCATGTTTCACTTCCATACTACACTGTAGGTGAATATTATTCCTAAATAATCATGTCATTAAAAACATACTTTGCACTGCGGGCCCTAACGAACAAAAGTTATTGTAGATAGCTTTTGTTGAAGGGGATCAAAATGGATACGTATCATCATAACTAGCGACGAAACATGACGGATCCGCAGAGAGTAAAAGCATCCTGTGTCTGGATCTTTAACGTAAGTCAGTCTGGAACAATCTCCAGATAAGATTACGAGGGACTTCCAGTAAGTAATTCAGCATATCTTTAGCTATGGCCTTGCGCCTCCTTACTAGGAGGGCCTTACCACTTTACTGGTCGACGCCGGAGCCAGCATCTCGCTGCCTAAATAACCTCCCATCACCCACGTACTGCTTCCCACGGAGTTCATCCTCCACTGGACCGAAAACGAGATCCGCGCTTTGGGTTGTATGAGGAAGAAGAATCCAATCAAGTGGATGTCAGCACTACCAACAGAGACGTCGAGTTTGATTGTGATCAGTCGATCATCTCGAATGAGAGTGTCCGCACGTTCCAACATTGCTGGAGTCACAGGAGGAAGACCGGATAGGTTTACACGACGTTGTTGCGATGATGAGAGACGCCTCGCCCAACGGCTCATCGTGCGTTTGTTCACTGCCAGGTCTCTGTAGGCATTCTGCCAGGGATTATGAGTATCTACGATGCAGTGATTTTCCGCCAAAGAAAACTCAATGATAGCTCTCTGGTTGCAAAGCACCTCACTTACGGACGCCATTTTGAAGGTTACGTACAGCGCCGCCACCTACCGGAACTCCATGAAACTGTACTGATTGAAGCGGGCGTATTCCACGATGTCCCACAACAAATTTAGCCTTTTTTCATCCGAATTTGGCCAAGAAAAACAATGTGCTGGATTACTTACTAAATGCTCCTCGTAATACGCCTGGATCTTCGACGTTAGTCAGTCTGTGACGCTTACCACGTAAGATTAATACGAGAGCGGGAGGGAGGGGAGAGAGAGAGGGGGGGGGGGGAGACTTTCCAAACAGCTTCACTTAGTAAAAGAGCTAGGTCTACAATTTCTTCGCTCCAGGTGGACTCACATCAATATGTATGGAAAAGTAGAACCGCAGCATGGAATACTAGACTGGCTGTTCTTAAATTTACCGAAACAATGCAGGAGTCAGATAGCCAAGCCTCCATATGCTACGCCATGAGGATAGTGCTCCAAGTAAAACACAAGATTACTTGAAGAGCCATGAATCCAAGCACATCTGGTTCGACATCACCTCCCAGTTCTGCTCCTTGAAAGTCCAGTTCTTGGGTATTGTTTTGTGCCTGCTGGCGATGTGTTCGTAAATAACATTCACAGTGGTAGTCGCTTCGGGAGAAGCCAAAAATGATTTTGTAGATGTATTACGTGCATAGCTCCTCCTTTCGACATTCAAATTTCTATAGGCGGCATCTTTACATGCAAAGAGAAGCCACGCTTTCAAAAAGAATATTTATGTCCTTCCTTATGAAATTACTTCACATTCGACGTAAGCGCAACTTTGAAGATTCACGCAACATATGTTTGCGTAGACGTGCCCCGACGTAAGGATGGGACGTCATGCATTCTGATCAGCTTTCTCAATATCCAATGCTTCACGTTGTTACGCAACGCCACACTCAGGTCAATACGACTGTTATGCGATTTGGTAGTCAAAGTGATTCCATCCCCTCGGGGTCAGTGACAAAACAAATGTGGAACAATCACTCACGCGTCTCGTTCCTCTAGAATTGCCGTCTCTATACCATGCTCTAGTCATTGTGCGTGTCAAACGAACAGCTTTAACGTGAGACCTACCACGGTCGACTGGGAAACGAGCAGGGTACAGAGAAATAAAGAATACAGGCGAGGACTTCCCGGCAGTGAAAACTTTTCACCTTGTCTACCACGACCAAGCGAGGTGGTATTGAAAGAGAGGACGCTCAGCCCCACTCCACCTATTTGCATTTCCTTTTTCTGTAATTTCCCTAAATCGCTTAAGGAAGGGCCGATTTAAACTTTCACGGCCCGTTAAATCCTATCTTACTTCTAATTTTCAGAGACTCAGATGTGGGTTCTTGGTGAAAGATTGTATACTGTAGTAACCACGTACATATTTCTAGCCTTGCTTCACAAACTTCATTACTACGACCTAAGTTTCGACATATAAGCCCATTCACCGAGCGAGGTGGCGCAGTGGTTAGCACACTGGACTCGCATTCGGGAGGAGGACGGTTCAAACCGGCATCCGGCCTTCCTGATATAGGATCCCTAAACCGCTTCTGGCAAATGCAGGGATGGTTCCTTTGAAAGGTCACCGCCGACTTCCTTCCCCATCCTTCCCTAATCCGATGGGCCCGACGACCTCGCTGTTCGGTCCTTTACTCCAAATCAACCAACCAACCAGCGCCACAACGGCGCTGCAGTCGGGTGCATTGGAAGTCGAGATAGCATTATCACGACATATCACTCCGACCGCCAACTTAATATGGAAGAGATAGCATTCATGCTTCTTGAGAAAATTTTCTCGTGTGCACAGCTTAAATCGTTTAACTTCTTTGAAAACGGTGATATTCAGATACCTGTAATTGTTCCCTGAATTTTAGTCACAGTGGCCTGAAAACAAAATTACCACTACAGCCAGCAAATCGTCCGGCCGTAGATAATTACAATTACTGCTACCCATGTGAAGCCGGGCGGATTGCTAGTCGATTTATAGCACTTTCGCTGTGACGTATGTGCGTTCTGCAAACCGTGCTGGTCACAGTTTTGTGCTCTACTGCTCGTCAAATGCTGCTCCCTGAGCTCACAGAGGGAAATCCGGCTGCTATGAAATAGTTTCCATCAGATTTTTAGAAAAATATTCGGTGGAAAAAATAGAGTTTTGCGCACCTTATAGTCTGATACCTTCGCTCAATGAAGGACTGAATTAGATTTCGTTATTCGCCATAGTCACTGTGCAGCATCATATTAAGGAAACCATTGCACAGAGTTTGCTTAGGTATGGACGCATTTCTTTAATTTTGCGTATCATATATCGAAGGGTGTCGTTGTGGTCTTCAGTACTGAAACTGGTTTGATGCAGCTCTCCATGCTAGTCCATCCAATGCAAGCTTCATCTCCCAGTACCTACCGCAACCTACATCCTTCTGAATCTGGTTAGTGTATTCATCTTTTGGCCTCCCTATACGATTTTTACCCTCCACGCTGCCCTCCAATACTAAATACGTGATCCCTTGATGCCTCAGAACATGTCCTACCGACCGATCTCTTCTTCTAGTCAAGTTGTGCCACAAATTCCTCTTCTCCCTAATTCTATTCAATACCTCCTCATTAGTTATGTGATCTACCCATCTAATCTTCAGCATTCTTCTGTAGCGCCACATTTCGTAAGCTTCTAATTCTCTTCTTGTCCAAACTATTCATCGTCCATGTTTCACTTCCATACATGGCTACACTCCATACAAATACTTTCAGAAACGACTTCCTGACACTTAAGTCTATACTGGATGTTAACAAATTTCTCTTCTTCAGAAACGCTTTCCTTGTCATTGCCAGTCTACATTTTATATCCTCTCTACTTCGACCATCGTCAGTTATTTTGCTCCCCAAACAGCAAAACTCCTTTACTACTTTAAGTGTCTCATTTCCTAATCTAACTCCCTCAGCATCACCCGACTTAATTCGACTACATTCCATTATGCTCGTTTTGCTTTTGTTGATGTTCATCTTATATCCTCCTTTCAAGACACTGTCCATTCCGTTCAACTGCTCTTCCAAGTCCTTTGCTGTCTCTGACAGAATTACAATGTCATCAGCAAACCTCAAAGTTTTTATTTCTTCTCCATGGATTTTAATACCTACTCCGAATTTTTCTTTTGTTTCCTTTCCTGCTTGCTCAATATACAGATTTAATAACATCGGCGATAGACTACAAACCTGTCTCACTCCCTACCCAACCACTGCTTCCCTTTCATGTCCCTCGACTCTTTATAACGGCCATGACAATGAGCAATTGACAATCGAAGGTATGAGCTACAGCCACTCGTGCGTAAACCAATCGAATCGGCCCCAGTGGTTGTCGGTGCACTGGGAGCAGTGCTATTTCCATTGCGTTCATAAAATACTTACCTGATAAGTACAGAGGGCCACTTTACTGCGCTATACACGAATTATCCACTGAACAGTTCTCGACGCTTTGGAGGTGTATGGCTAGTGATAAAAAAACGAAATCCAGTATAATGAACTAATCTGCTGTGTTTACAGTTAGAAACAATATGTATAATTTTAATAATAGTAACAATAACAAAACTTCTCAAACCGAATCCGCATCGTGCCACGCCAGACAATAGACAGTTTCAAAAATAACAGAACATTACATTGAGTATCAGTAAGTGTCTACAGATCTCTTTCTTAAAAATTGAAAACAGTAACTCATATCTTAATTAAAATTAAGGAAAGACTTTGAGATACTATAGAAATCTATACTACATGTGAAATGTTTATAGAAGATAGAGGCTTTGAACTTCACACCACACTTGTTACGAGTTACGTATTGACGAAATTGCGGAAATAAATCAATACATATTATTATGCAGCATTTTCTCACGTATCTCAGTGTTTAGGAAGTCATATCTCTCAACCTCTCTCGTACAAGGACACAGTCAGCGGCATATATGGATACTGTCAGCAAAATATGTTGCGAACAGAGTTAGTTGCAAGGAAGTAATAAATTTAAACGTAATGCGCGATGCGTCAGTTTTTCATGCAGCTCAGTGTTTATGACACCATTTATCCTGATGTCATACAATTACATAATTTTATAGTTACATTCAGCGGCATATGCGCATAGCGCCTGAAAAATGTGTTGCAAATATAGTTAATAGAAAAGAAGTAATAAATTTAAACATCATACACAATGCGACAGTTTTTCACCCCTCTCAATGTTCATGATGTAATATCTCCTGAATGTTTTGGTGGTGTCCTGATATACTTTTGTATGTGCATGTAGCGGCATGTGTGAATAATGCCTGCGAAATTTATTGCGAATACAGTTAGTAGCACGGAAGTAATACACATAAACGTCATGCATGATGTGGTAGTTTGTCACGCATGTCAGTGTTCATAACATCATATTTCCTGTACAATGATAAATAGGTGGTGCTTGGTCGCACGGAGATTGTTGCCTTACAGTGAGGAATATGTATACCAAGTTTGCTTGTAATCGGTCCAGTGGTTTAGAAGGAGATGTGGAACACACACAAATGGTTCTGATTTAAATTACACTGCCTCAAAAAAAAAAAAAAAAAAAAAAAAAAAAAAAAAAAAAAAAAAAAAAAAAAAGGCGAGAGAGAAAAGAAACAGGGCAGATTGTCGGATGCCAGTGTAATGTCGTACATGTACACATTTTTGTGCGTATGTAAATGATTAGAGCTGCAATACAGGATACATCAAAAAGAATCACCCGAATTGCCACGTCTATATTTCTGAAACTAATGAACGTATACAATGAATTTTGTTTTTTGATGAACGGGAAACTCAAAAAAAAAATTTTATACCTATTCATAGGTGTTCAATATGCCTCCCTTGAGATGGACGGCATGTTTCACTGCGTTACTCAAATTGTTCCCACACTGCAGCGAGCATGTCTTCAGTTATAGCTTCCACAGCTGCTGTTATGCGATGTCTCAGTTCATTCATTGTTGTTCGTAACGGAGGCCCATAAACAGAGTTTTTTATAAACTCCCACAAAAATAATGACATACAGTCAGGGCCGCAGACGTTGGAGGCTAGCAATGTAAGGTAGAATCATTTGGTCCAGTGCGACCTATCAGTCGATCAGTAATCCTTTGATTTAAAAACTCCTGCACTTTCAGGTACTAGTGTGACGGTGCCACACCCTGTTGGTAAATAAAGCCGTTCGAATCAGTCTCCAACTGTTGGAAAAAAAATTCTCAAGCATGTGCTTTCTGTAACAATGTTGTCGGAAAAGAAAAATGGACCATACACCTTTTCTCGTAAAACTGCACAAAACATATTAAATTTTGGAGAGTCCCTCTCATATTGTACAACTTCATGTGGTTGTTTCGTACCCCATATTCTCACACTATGATGGTTCACCTTTCCATTTAAATGGAACGTTTCCTCGTCACTAAACACTGACCGTAGAAGAAAAGTGCCATGCTCCATTTAGGCAAGAACGAAATTACAGAACTCCATACGTTGTTGTTTGTCACCTTCACGAATAACTTGCACTAGCTGAATTTTGTATGGTTTCATGTGTAAACGTTGACGCAACACATGCCAGACGGACATCGGGGGCATGTTGACCTGTCGGACTGCACGGCGAACGGATTTCCCTTGTGAAAGTATGACGTCTGTGTCAGACACTCGGGGACGGCCCGAGGATTTACCTTGACACAAACAACCTGTTTCTCGGAATTGTTCATGTCATCGTGTAATGCTCTGTGCTGCAGGAGGATCCACACTATTCCTAGTACGAAAGTCTCGCTGAACAGTTATTACTGACCGCTACTGCGCAGAACGTAGAATGCAAAACGCTTTCTATTGTCCGGACACTATTTTTACGATAACTGAAGTGGGAATACACTGCTGCTACCTATCAGAAACAATGTAAAACTCGAATGTGCTCTTTCCAACAGTATATATGTACTGTTGCCTTACAGTGAGGGATATGTGTACCAAGTTTGTTTGAAATCGGTCCGAATTACGCGACCGCTACGGTCGCAGGCTCGAATACTGCCTAGGGCATGGATGTGTGTGATGTCCTTAGGTTAGTTAGGTTTAAGTAGTTCTAAGTTCTAGGGGACTGATGACCTCAGAAGTTAAGTCCCATAGTGCTCAGAGCCATTTGAACTATTTGCAAAGCTGCAGTCCGGCAGCAATAATTATTCGAAGCAGGCCGCATTGAGAAGAGAGTGGTTTGAAAGACTACACTCTTGAGGATGGATCTGTAGGGTGGCAACGTGTCAAATTTAAACATATATTCTACAATTTGTGAATGGAAAGCACTTCTGTGACGTCTTGAACAAATTAATGTTGAATAAAGAATTCAGCTTTCCAAACATGTGTAGCCATTTCTCCAGTCAACAGTTTTCCTTAAAAAAGCACCTGCCTACTCGAACCATGGGGTTTTTGTCTTGGAGGCGTGTACAGTTCCGCAGCTAGCTATTTTGCTTGCGTGTGTGTTTCTTTATTGGTTCCATATCTACTCCTAATTTAGTGAATTGTGGCCTGCAGCTAAGGTGTGGCAACCCATCCGCGTTTAGATCGTGTGTGACGGTCTCAAGCGCAGCAACATGTCGCTGCTTGGTTTTGGAACGAACATCATTGAAATCCCACAAACACCTACCAAAGCATTGCTATCGGAAAAACGATCTGTGTCCCCCGTTCCCCACTTCAAAATTCAGTTTGCTTACTCACTACCGAGGTACCTAAACTCGAAGACTCGCGCATCTAGTGTCGCCAAAATTGGAAAAAGCCGAAAGCGTTCAGTTTCATAAATGAGTTGCGCAAACGTGCGCCCCGCAGGCGTAGTGGTGGGTAGCGCAGTTGCCTGCAACCTGATGTGTAAACTAAGCTTAAGGCTTCAGTAAACGAAATTTTTCATCAACTGCAATTGCTGTTATGTTGTATTCAGCGGCGAAGTGGGGAAAAACACTGCACAGTCATCTGTCCGCAGGTACCAAAAGTTATTGGAAGTACGTTTTGGAACAACAATGGATGTAACACAGAGTTCTTGCACTCTGTCGTAATTCTCAGTCTTCGGCTTGCGAGATACGAAAGATCTACTTCTTCCAAGACGCTTTGCTATGATACATAGACACGCCAATAACCGCGCGTGGAAGTTTTTTTGGTACGGTGCAGATACCAACAGATGAAAAATATATTCGATAGCAACACACATTTCAGAGACAGCGCAAACACATAAGCAGAGTAGATGTAAAAATAAACGTACGTCTCAGGACAGACAGTCCGATTCATTGGATTACTAAGCGGAGCGAAGGCTGGAGTAATATCGTTTGTCGGATCACGTGCAGGAAGATAGATTGGAAAGGTAAACACGTATCAGAATTACAGCAATCGGCTGCACGCACGCAACTTACCGCCCATTGATATAAAGCCGATTTCGATTCTATTTGTCGACAGCACCGGCTAATGGCAGTCCATTTGGTGAACTGTCAGCCTCAGTAAAGGGGCGGTTGTATCGTTTTACTGCCGTGATTGCGTAATGTACAGAGTAATTCAGGGCGGCCCGGATAAGCATTGTGGAACAGAGTAAAAATCAAGATACAATTTTAACCCGCTGGTAATGAGTTAGGGGCATGAGTCTGGGAAATTGGTAGTGGCACGCAACGCACCGTACCGTACCGTACCGTAGCGAGCCTGTATAGTTGGTTGTCGTTCTACTTCTATACCTCCTTATACCTCACTACTTGTTGCCTACGAACTGTTTCAGCTCACTCACACGATTGTGTGTTAAGCTACGCAAGAGCGTTCTATGGATGTGGGGTGAGGAGGGGAAGGAGCAGCTCAAGTTATCTGACACATCACACACATCCATGCCCGAAGCAGGATTCGAACCTGCGACCGTAGCAGTCGCGCGGTTCCAGACTGTAGCGCCTACAATCGCACGGTCCGCAGCTCGTGGCCTCGTTCTCGCTTCCTGAGCACGGGGTCCCGGGTTCGATTCCCGGGTCAAGGAATTTCATCTGCCTCGATGTGACTGGGTGTTTGTGTTGTCCTCATCATTTCATCATCATTTATGAAAGTGGCGAGATTGGGCTGAGAAAAGGTTGGGAATTTGTACGGGCGCTGACAACCGCGCAGTTGAGACCCCAAAAAACCAACCATCAGCATTTAGAACCGCTCGGCCACACCGGCCGGCGCAGCTTTGCATCTACAGGTCCCCCAGCATATATGCTTCTCCTTGTTCTTGCGCATTATACTACGGTTGTGCACACTGTTGGGGAGCTGTTTTCCTTTGACGGTTATGAATTTCACATGTATCTCTGACAATTTTATCAACTATTTGTAGGCGTAGTGGTGTCGGCTTTTCATAAAAGCGAGATTTCGAAACCAGAAATCCAAACCGATTTTTCTCAAGAAGGCGAGCTGTATTCTTTATTTGAAATTCTATGGACTGTACTCTTAAAAAAGCTTAATTAAATATTTTGTTCATTGAAATGCGTCATCGTCAACTAAAACTGCATCTTGTGACAGGCGGAGAGTTCTGAACGCACTGCAGCAGTGCGATTCTTAATTTCAGTTAAGGAGACAATGCTTCACGCTTTACAGTAGCTTCATTAGTAATTTTATTGCATTACTAACTCTATCTAGAAAACAAAGAAAACTGTTATGGTGACATTCTCAGACGGTTAAAATAACTTCTAGTGTCTTCCACTACAGTTACTTTCAGGAAGGCCGCTGAGGAAGAGAGATGAGGTCTTTTCTTTACCTAGTTACGAACTCAAACGCGTTTCTAATTTCTTCTCTCATGCACCGATTTCAAGCAAACATTAATGCCACCACAGCTCGTACAACTGCCAAAGCTTTCATTTTCGACTCGACTTGGTGTCGCCGTGTTTACAGTCATATACGAAACCATCCGCGTGCAACTTGTTGGCTTCGTTTTGTTCCCGACGCCAGGTTAATAAAAGCATCCCGGACAAAACATTATTCGTCTACATGAGACATCAAGCTAATGCCATTTAGCACCGCCTGTAGGCTTTATAACTGATTGATGATTAAATCCCGAGAAGCCGCCAGTCTCGGAGGGTGTTGATTGCTACGTTTCACCCGTCGTTCTAAATAGTGCCAGAAATGTTCTCCGACGTTAAGGTCAGGTGAGGTGCGGTACACTGCCCGAGCATTCGTCGAACCAAGAACGTATGTCTGTACTAATTCAAACAAGGTTGGTGTCGTCGTGAAAGTCGAGAGCGTCCACAGCATGCTCATTGTGAAGACGTACAAGAAAGGGCAACGCTTGGTCACAGATAATGTTGAAATAAACATCCTGGTCCACGTTAACGGTAGCCTGAATGAATGGGCATAGGTCATGGTAGGAAAGACATCTTCCGCACACTGCGTGTTAAACGCCTCTTTGGCCTTACTCTTCACTCGATGCCGTGCATCATTTTAAAAGGGGCAAAACCGCGACTCAATGAGCCACACAACTCACTTCCAGTGTGTGTTTTGTCTGGCAATGAAGGTGGGCAGTTGCTGTGAGCAACAGCCTTTTGGAGGTAGCTGACTCCGAACGCCCACTGCACGCAGTTAGTTCCCTTCTCAGCGTTCGCTCGTACACTGGCTCAGGTGGAACGGCACTTACAGACTGCAGCAATTCTTGTCAGGTTCTAAACCGATTGTCTCATCGTGCGAGACACTCATCTCCGGACCCTGTGAGTTAGGATTTTTATCACTGTTCTTAAGCCGTTTTATGTGGCTGTGAATAGTACACCACGTCCTGTATACATGTTGGGCAGTCCACAGCGATGTGGCAGCACCAACCACTTCTACGCCCATTTAAAGCAACAAAATTGCTCATTTAAGATGGTGACTAATATTGTGGTCTATAAGCTTATGTTTGCCGCAGATTAAGCTGTTTTATTTCATTCTGCACATAGTTCGCTGTGAAAATATACATACGTTCATCAGTTTACAGCCATGTATTGTAGGATATTCTGTTTCTGTCTCGTCCTCTTCCTGTATCGTGCCAGCAGTTGATCCACAACTTTAATTATTGATCATCCTGGCTTTTTTATCTCTGTGCTTGCATAAAATACGATTAACAGGATCTACCTTCTCAGAGAACTCATTATATGGCTGTATTTACCCAAGCATGTGTATTAGAGTTGTGGGAATATGAAATGACAGATATTTTGAGAAGAAAACAAAATCCCAGAAGATTGGAGTAAAGGAGTCATCTCTCTGTTCAACAAGGTCAATCGACGAAAATGTGGGAATTAAAGAGGCATCACGCTGCTGTCACACACCATGAAGCTGTTAGAAGAGGTCATAGAAATGGGACTTAGTAAGATAACAGATGCTTTGCTTGAAGAAGAACAACATGGATTCAGGAAAGATCGAGGTACTATGGATCTTATTTTTGCAGTAAGAATGCTGACTGAGAAGTACTGGGAATACGGAAGAAATCATGTGATTTGTATTTGTGGATATTGAAAAACCGCATGGTAGTGTTCGTCGAAACAAGATATGGGAATGTTTGGAAGACCTAAATATGCCAAAGTACCAAAGTGATAAAGTCAAGATGCTATACCAACTGTGTTCAGATAGGCAACGGACGATCAGAATGGGTTGAAACAAAGAGAGGTGTCCAACAAGGAAGTGTCCTTTCACCACTCTTGGTTGTAGTTCAAATGGCTCTGAGCACTATGGGACTTAACATCTGATGTCATCAGTTCCCTAGAACTTAGAACTTCTTAAACCTAACTAACCTAAGGGCATCACACACATCCATGCCCCAGGCAGGATTCGAACCTGCGACAGTAGCAGTCGCGCGGTTCCGGACCTTGCTTGTAGTAGTCACGAACAAGATCCTAAAATCTACCAAGAAAATGGACAGCAAACCAAATACTCTGGTTTTTGCCGATGATTTGATACTTTTGGGAGAGACAGAAGCTGAAGCGCAGAACAAATTTAATGACTGGAACAACACACACAAAAATGTCGGACTAAAAATAAGTAAAACAAAGACAATAGAAATGACCATCAACAGACAATGAACAATCTCAAATATATTTCTAGAAGAAATCAAAGTACAATCTAGTTCCCATTTCAAGTACGTAGGAAGCATGATCTTGAAAGACAGCACCATTAAGCAGGAAATACTCAGCAGGACACAGAAAGCATCCAATTTTTACAGTCAAATCAGAAATATTCTCTGGGACGATAAAACGCCACGAAAAACAAAAGCTACCATGTACCACAAATATTTCGTACCAATCCTAACATATGGTTTAGAAACATGTACGCTACTAAACAAAGACCTCAGCAGGATTCAGGCAACAGAAATGAGATTCATTAGAACTATGAACCCAACAACTAGAAAGGGCAAAATCAGGAATGAGGTGAATAGAAAAGTAGCTGGTATTGAGGTTCCTGTTATCAGCTTCATAAAGAAACGCAGGCTTAAGTGGTATGGGCATATAATGAGAATAAAAACAGCGAAAGATCTGCCAAAATGTATTTCAACCTGGACCTCGTAGGAAGAAGACCATGGGAAAGATCAAGAAAATTCTGTATAGAGACTGGAAGATCACATGTGGAGGAGAAAGAGCACTAATGGAAAGTTGTCCTGGAAAAGAAGATGTATGAAGACAGAAGGAGATGGCGAGCGCTTGTGCACCACACCCGGGAAACTGGAGTTGAAAGATGTGTGGTATGATGATGATGATATATTATGTAAATTTGAACTTTTTGGATAACAGGTAATCGCTATTATTCACATTATGTGTATGTCTATTGTATTTCAGCATTAGATTACCTTCTGTGGCTGTCTGTCCATTTCAATCACAGATACGTAATAAATACAGGATTCTCGCTACGTAACTGCAACACATATCGCTCAGCCAATATTTCTGTCAGAAAGTTAGAAGCAAATTTTCAGACCAGAAAACACACACTGACGAAAATTTACATTCGAGAATGAAGATTGTTTTAAAGTGCCATATTTACAGCTTAAGGTGTTACAAAACTTAGCCACGATTCCATCGACTAACTACACCCGGTATAACGCCTGAAGAACATGTGAATACCTGCCACCTGAGGATAAGCCCGTCGTGATTCGAGAGCAAGCTAATGGGAGAATGAACGTGATGTAAAAAGGTTCATAAATTAACTGCACGCAGTAACAATACAAACCACCCTATGGGATAGAAAGTGCAACTGGGAAGAAAAATTAAATATTTTCTTCGCTACTGGTCAGTTGCAATTAGCACGTGAACTCTGTCGCTGGCGTAGTGCTTTCAGACGAGGTCCGATACAACCTGTACTACAACGATGGCCGTCTGTGTGCCAGATGTTACCGTCATGAGCGCAGTCTGAATTGTTGAACGGTAGGCAGAATGGACAAATGTCAAGTGTTATGGTTTGGGCCACCATTGGATATATTAACCCCAACTACTCCGTATTAAGGCCAATCTTCATAACAGCAGTTGGAAGTTTCAGGGCCCGAGATTCATAGCTTTCTTCAGGCTATCCCATATGCTGCTTTTCAGGTAGACAATGCTCCGCTACACGCAGTGGAGGAAAGCGGCAAGCCTCAATGTAGAACGTCGGGTACTGGTGCTCTTCTGAAGTACAAGGGATGTAGTGGATTGCATATGTTTAGCAATTGTTTGCATCGCAACCACACTGTGCAGCCACATTACTGTGGCCATCTGCCAAAAGCCTGAATAACCACATTATGCAGCGCGGACCGCTGCAAAACGGGCAAGAGGGGTGTCAATGATTTTTCTGGAAGGTACAGGGTGACACACGGGAGACGGACGGTTTTTAACTGTGTAGAACTGAGGGCGCGATGGTGGGAGGTGGTCGTGGTGGGGATAGTTCTGATCCACACAAGACGCCATTTCATTTACTCAGTCACTATGGAGCAGTGGGACTTGGAATGTCGAGTGTTTGTCTACGACAGTTTCGTGAAAAGTGGTGAGTCTATTATTGTTACGCAGCGATTGTTTCGTGCGCGGTTTAATGTCGGTCGACATGGTGCTGTTCCGAGCCGTAACAAAATCCTCAGATGGGTGGATAACTTCAGATCAACTGGAAACATACTGGATAAGAAGCATCCTGGCCCGAGACGCAATATAACGACACTAGAAAATGAAAGGGTAAGGCAAGCGGCAGTCAGAAGCCCAGGACGGTCAGCTAGATGTCATGCTAGTCAGTTACGAATCAATCGTGAATCGGTTAGACGAATTTTGCAAGACTTAAAATTCCATTCCTACTAACTGCTCATTGTCCAACAACTTAAGGAAACTGATATTGCTGTACGAGAAGACTTCACTTAGAGAATGCAAGTGATTTTGGGATCGAATGAAAATGAAATTTTATTGATGAGCGATGAAGCTAATTTTCATTTAAACGGGACCATAAATAAGCAAAACCTGCGTTACTGGACTCCAGAGCATCCACACCTTATCCACCAGCGTCCTCTACACTCAGAAAAAGTAACAGTCTGGTGTGCTCTTCGCTCTGTTGGCATTATTGGACCATTTTTTTTCTTTTCTTTTTTAAGAGAACGAGGCCACAGTCACTGTTAATTCGGCTCGTTACATCCGTATGCTTGAAACATTCTTGAAACCAGAACTAAGAAGACGACGAATCCCTTTAAAACGCGTTTGGTTCCAGCAGGATGGGGCAACATCGCACACCGCAAACACTTCAATGACAGTTCTTAGACGCATGTTTCCTGGCCGGATTGTCTCACGTTTTGGCCATGTTCCTTGGCCTCCCATGTCTCCCGACTTGTCAGTATGTGATTTTTTTTCTGTGGGGGTACCTGAAAAACTGTGTCTATAGCCACACACCACGAAATATGGACGAGTTGAAGAATGCAACCATCCAAGAAATTGCTGCCATCCTTGCAGAGACCTTAGTCCATGTGATGGAGGATTTTGAGAAGAGACTGACCTTGACGACATTATTTTTCACTAATAACTTTGTTAACTAAATTGCCACATTATGACCTTTGATTTTGTGTAAATAAACATGCATTAATTTTAAAATTGGCTGAGTATTATTTCATTAGAAACCGTACATCTCCCGTGTTTCACCCTGTATCAGGAGGGCCATGGAACCATACAGACTACAGTGCTGCAACTTTTCTCGGTCCAGGCTCCCTGGTACGAACAGTTTGATCGAGGTGGCACAAAGACTCTAGACTGGGTTTTAATGCGGGGAGTTTGCTAGCCAGGGGAGTAAGGTAAATTCATCCTGGTTCTCTTTGAACCACGCTCCTACACTGCGAGCTGTGTGACACGCTGCGTTGTCCCGCTGGTAGATGCCATCGTGCCGAGGAAACAAACTGATGTGTCGGGGTGCCTTCAGAATGACGAGATCACCCACGGAATCCCACGAAAACATTCCCCAGGCCTGTACCTTGCCGACTATTGCTGCAGGGTGTTTGTTTTCCGACGTTCCAAGCCGTACACGAATGGTTCAAATGGCTCTATGCACTGTGGGACTTAACATCTGTGGTCATCAGTCCCCTAAAACTTAGAACTACTTAAACCCAACTAACCTAAGGACATCACACACATCTATGCCCGAGGCAGGATTCGAACCAGCGACTGTAGCAGCAGCGCGGTTCCGGACTGAAGCGTCTATGACCGCTCGGACACAGCGGCAGGCAGCCATACACGCCAACGGTCATCTGAGAAAGTCACCTGTCGCCACTCAGTGGACGTCCAATTGTGATCGTCGCCGATGAACAGCAGTCAGCATTGGTGCATGAGCTAGGTGCCTGCAGCGAAAGCCTATACGCAGCAACGTTCGCTGAACGATCACTGGAAAGCCACTGTTAGCAGCCATTGGCTCACGTGGGCGGTTAGTTGTTCAACAGTTGCATGTCTATGTCCCCGTACATGTCTCCGCAGCCATCAGTCATCGGTCACCCCTGTCATCTATGCCCCACGATGCACCACAGTCGCTTCGGTGTCGGTTTTGAATAAAGCCATTTTGCCATGCACGGTATACTTTAACCACGGCGGCATGCGAAGAGTTTTGGAAATGCTTTCACCCTTGGCCCGAAAGCAATGCTCATGCCCTTCTGGACGTCAGATAAATCGCTCCGTTTCTCCATTACAACAACGACTGCACAGTTTTCCGCCCCCCCCCCCCCCCCCCCCCGACACGCTTTATATACCCTCCACTGCTAGTGCTGTCACATGCAATCAGTAAGTTCCCGTAGCCCAAATTCCGCCGCAATGTTCTAACAGATACGATCGTCGTGCGTTCCACATTGAGTTCTGCGGTTATTTTCTGCAGAGTTGCTTGTCCGCTAGCAATGACAACTGTATGCAAAAGTCATGTATTCTCTCGGTCATTAAGTGAAGGCCGTCGGCAACTGCGCTGTCCGTGCTGAGATGTAATGCATCAATTTGGTATTCTCGGCACACTCTCGACACTGTGGGTCTCAGAATATTGAATTCCCTAACACTTTCCGAAATGGACTGTCCCATGCGTCTAGTTCCAACTACCATTCCTCATTCAAAATCTGTTAATTCCTGTCGTGCGGCCACAATCGCGTCGGACACCTTTTGACATGAATCACCTGAGCGCAAATGACAGGTGGCCAATGCACTGCCCTTTTATACCTTGCAAACGCGGTACTGTCGCCGCCTGTATTTCTGCATATTGCTATCCAATGACTTTCGCCACCTCAGTCTGTGTTTCTGTTACGGCAATAAATTTGCCGGCCAGAGTGGCCGAGCGGTTCTGGACGCTACAGTCTAGAACCGCGCGACCGCTACGGTCGCAGGTTCGAGTCCTGCCTCGGGCATGGATGTGTGTGATGTCCTTAGGTCAGTTAGGTTTAAGTAGTTCTAAGTTCTAGGGGACTGATGACCTCAGCAGTTAAGTTCCATAGTGCTCAGAGCCATTTGAACCATTTATGAACGGCAATAAATTCATTTTTCGGTGGAAGTGACTTGTACCACGTCTTCGACAGTGCGTAGGTGTTAAAGCATTCGACTCATAATTTTATGTTTAGTTTGTTTTGCTGGAAGCGTATCAAGGCTCCTCTTATTTTCTTACCAGTTCCTTTTGAGTTCTCGTTCAGGAACAAACCGATTCGTTTCCTAACCGAAATCCTAATATTTTTATTTCGTCATATATAGATTGCCACTGTTGCTACATTCAAATCAAATTTGTGACAAGTGACTTTGCTTGTAAATTTCTTGGTGTGGTATTTTTAAAGCGGATTCTTGCACCAGAATTTCTAAATGACATGTTCGTCTGCAAAGGTACAAAGCGTGCCTTGTGACGGACTGTTGGTTTGCAGTCGCTGACCGAATGCCCCGAGGCGCCGTGATCAATGGCTCCAGACTACGGGAGCAGC
This sequence comes from Schistocerca gregaria, assembly GCF_023897955.1. Classification (NCBI taxonomy): domain Eukaryota; kingdom Metazoa; phylum Arthropoda; class Insecta; order Orthoptera; family Acrididae; genus Schistocerca; species Schistocerca gregaria. The sequence continues at coordinate 164,603,528 of NC_064926.1, read as the reverse complement.
AAAAGTGATCACTAATTTTGCACTGCGGGTATAAACAGACTAGTGGCGGCTTTCTGCTATTCTCTCTCTCTCTCTCTCTCTCTCTCTCTCTCTCTCTCTCTTTCTTCTTCTTCTTTTCTTCTCCTGAAAGCCACAGGCAGCCGGTTACTGCACCAGAGAGCTGCAGTTAATCTGACGTGCGGATTCCATCCGTGTCTGGCTCATCTCCCAGTCTCGCGAGATAGTGCGCTGCGCAGTAAGCTATTCGAACATTTTTCTCTCTTTCTTAGTTATTTTCCACGGTCTTTTTACAGTTTCGATTCCCGAGAGAGTATTGCAGTTGATGGAGGACGCAGGCGCTGCAGGTATGCATAGCTGTGAATATTGGCACACGATAGAAACCATCCTTAATATTTCTTTTATTTTTTGAAAAAAAAAATCGTAACTTTGTTTACAGGAATGTCTTCATGAAGTAATTACTTGACAAGCTCTACCGACATTCCTGCATTTTTACGTACAGCTCTAGTTAGGCGCCGGCCGCTGTGGCCGAGCGGTTCTGGGCGCTTCAATCCGGAACCGCGCTGCTGCTACGGTCGCAGGTTCGAATCCTGCCTCGGGCATGGATGTGTGTGTTATCCTTACGTTACTTAGGTTTGGTTCTAGGGGACTGATGACCTCAGATGTTAGCCGGCCGAAGTCGCCGAGCGGTTCTAGGCGCTACAGCCTGGAACCGCGCGACTGCATGGCCTTCAAGACAAAAGACAGCGAACCAGAGAATACACACTGCCAATAGAGTTCTGGAGTAACCACGAGTGAATCAAATACAGAATTTATTTTGGCCTGCTTTCATGCTGTGAAGTTCATAAAATGGAAGGCCGTAAGCTGTATAGCTACAACGCCAGTTGAAATAGTGTGTTAAAGCCGTCAAGTTTTCCGCGACGGAGTCCTTACCAAAAGACTTCTCGATTTATTTGTTGCGTCAAACTCAGATAAAATGGAGACATCATTGAAAGCTTGGAATTTTATCCGAATTTGAAGCGGGAAGTAAACCGAAAATTTTTCACGCGTAATAGTGTGTTCGTTGTTGCATGTTACTAGGAATTTAGCAGTCAAACAAACATCGATCTCAGTAGGCGACTTTATAGCCTTCATCCCTATCTCGATTACAATGGACGGAAATTATATTTTTATGTATAGGCGTGGCAGAACAAAATGTGCATATACTTTACTTTAAACAGATATTACAGTCAGGATTTCCTTATTGTTCATTGGTGGATAAATCAACTATACCGTTCTCAGAATCCTGCCTCAAATTCAGCAGCTGAGAGACTGAAAAAGACTTGGTATATTTGTAATATAAGTTAGAGACATCAGTGAAATGAAGGAAGAAGACTAGAACGTGGTGTAGCTTCCTTCAACTGGTCGTTGGTCAGTCGAGAGAAAGCCAATACGCAGACAAACACAGAGCCACTCAGGGAAGCAAGTAAGCTAGTACAAACAACTGAAGGCCGCCGGCATGCCACCGACCTAGTGCGTTTGCAGCCAGAGGTAAGTGCGCGTAACACTGCAACGATTCGAGATATAAACAGTACGACGTGGCGTGATCACAGACTAATCTGTGATGCATCACATACCGGCTTTGAACAAGGCTGGTTACGAAGCGGCCTAGCGTAATTGTATTGGGTTGGTGCATTAAATTCGTAACGTTTTTCCATAAATTCAATAAACACAATAGGCACATGTTAACAGCGACTTTTAACGGTTCGTAATAATTCCCCTTCGCTATTTACAATAGTCTGCCAACGCTGGGGTAACTTTTAGATCCCGTGACTGAAGAAATCAATTGGTTTTGAGGCGAAGTACTCGTCGCGCCATGTACGGAGCGCATTTTCATCTAGAAAGGAAGTTCCTCATAGGTTGTTCAATAGAGAGCGGGAAAGATGAAAGTCTAAGGGGGCACAAGAACATGTGAATAGGATGGATGCGAAATGACTTCCCAACCCAGCTCCTGAACAACAATCTAGCAGAAAACGGGCGAGCGTTATAATGGAGTAGCATCACTTCACGCACTCATCCTGGTCGTTAAAATCATCCCCCGCAAATCGAGAAAACCATTTCATTGCCGTTCTCCGTCAGTACATTATCCTCATACAGCGTGCAAATGTTTCTGGCTGTCCCAGCTGCCGTCACCCCTCTATTGAACTCAAACGGAAGAATATGTCGGAAGTGTTCCGATTTCTCCACTTGGCAGTCCATTTTCAGGCGTCCACTGCTCCATTCAGTATCCCCAAATCACAAAAGACACTTTGAAGTACCTGGCTGTAGCTCGGTCATCAGTTCCACTGAGAACTATCTATTTATTATTTCTTAATGGTGCCTAGTTTCCGACACCTGTGTATATTTTCAAACCGATCGTGCAGTAAATGTGACAAATACAGGCGATAGCCCATGCACAGAAACTGCCCCTGCAGTAATCAAAGAGGTATATAGCTGTTAAGTTCAATGGTTCAAATGGCTCTGACCACTATGGGACTTAACATCTGAGGTCATCAGTCCCCTAGACTTAGAACTACTTAAACCTAACTAACCTAAGGACATCACACATACCATGCCCAAGGCAGGATTCGAACCTGCGACCGTAGCAGCAGTGCGGTTCCGGGGCTGTTAAGTCGACATCACTCAAGAACAGCACAAGAAACAATATTGCCACAGTGCTCCACAAGCCCTATTTCATACTTTCAGAAATTGGTTGCTTGCTGGAAAAATGTGCAAATATCGATTTCTACAATCCTGAAGAATGTTTTAAAAATTCAGTAGTATCCTTTGTCAGTTAACCTCCGTTAATTCTTCATGATATCGCTAAACTGCTGTGGAGCGTTTGCAATGGAACATCGTGATCGAAGAGGGAGGGAGGAGTGGTGAACAGCATCTAGTACGTACAGAAGAACACGTGGATTAGTGAAAAGAGCGTAAAAATGAATCCATATAAATCTAAAAACATCAAAATAAATAAATTAAAAACATTGTGTATAGATAATTTATATGAGATACCAAGAATCACTACAGATCGGCTGTCAAAATACGTATGGTTAAATTATTTTCTGTATATTGTAGACCACCGAAGATTCCTACTAGGAACAGGCGAAAGATGTTAGGTTTACACAAATGAACATTCAGTAGCAAAAGACGGCACTTCTGATCGTTTTCGAGATCGCAACAACTGATGTACCAAAAGAGGAAAATTAGCTGCAAATATTAACAGTATGATTCCCATTTGTTTCGTGTTTGACTAAACCGTTAGAACCAGAACATTACTTTTCTAAAAGTGATGTATGCATATCGAATTTGGAGACTCTCCTTATAAGGGGCGGACCTTTCGCGTGAGGGGAAGCAGTAGTCACGAAACAAAGTTAGCAGAAGTATCGACCGGCGCAATCTCCTTGGGACTCCTTCAGGCGTTATCATGCGCACGCACGCACCTTTCGTGATTTCGCTGCGCCTCTTTCGTATTCCAGACGATAGCGCGAGAGTAGCGGCAAACCGATGCGACCGTCTGCGCTTTGCAGTCAACGCTGATACGAACGCTTCAGGGAAACTACACCCATGCTCATAAATTAAGGATAATGCTGATACATGGTGAAACAACGCTCTGGTGGGCGGTTTCCAGGTTTAAATCACCTCTGGGTATGACCATGCGGTGCATCTGACCTGCGGTCGTCGCACGGTGGCTCTGGCAGCAGTCCACATACGCAAAGGTGTGTTGGTGCATGTCAGAGTACGGTGCAGCGAGTAAGTGTGCAAAGATGACGTTATGACGGGTAGAATACTAGGGCGACTGGAGGCTGATCTCAAGATTATGCCAACGATTCCAGCAGACAGGAAACGTGTCCAGGCGCTACAGAACGGAACGTCCACAGCGTACAACACCACGAGAAGACCGATATATCACCATCAGTGCCCGCAGACGAACACGGGGTACTGCAGGTAGCCTTGCTCGGAACCTTACCGCAGACACTGGAACAGTTGTCTCCAGACACACAGTCTACAGACGACTGAACACACATGGTTCATTCGCCCGGAGACCTGCAAAGTGCATTTCACTGATCCAGGGTCATATGAGAGCCTGTAAAGCCTGGTGTCAAGAACACAGTACATGGTCAATGGAACAGTGATCCCAGGTTATGTTCACGGACGAATCCAAGTATAGTCTGAACAGTGATTTCCTCCGGGATTCCATCTGGCGTGAACCAGGAACCAGATACCAATCCCTTAATGTCCTTGAAAGGGACATGTATGGAATGAAGGTCGTGGTTTGATGGTGTGGGGTGGGATTATCATTGGTGCACGTACACTCCTGCATGTCTTTGACAGAGGAACTTTAACAGGTCAAGTGTATTGGGACGTCATTTTGTACCAGTATTTCCGCTTTTTCAGGGGTGCAGTCGGTCCCACCTTCCTCCTGATGGGTGATAACGCACGGCCCCACCGAGCTGCCATCGTGGAGGAGTGCACTGAAACAGAAGATATCAGGCGAATGGATTGGCCTGCCTGTTCTCCAGACCTAAACCCCAACGAGCACGTATGGCATGCTCTTGTCGTCGATTTCAAACCCCTAGGACACTTCAGGAGCTCCGACAGACTCTGGTGCAAGAATGGATGGCTATACCCCAGCAGCTGCTCGACCACCTGATCCAGAGTACGCCAACCCGTTGTGCGGCCTCTGTACGTGTGCATGGTGATCATATCCCATATTGAAGTCGGGGTACATGCGCAGGAAACAGTGGCGTTTTGTAGCACATGTGTTTCGGGACGTTTTTCCCAACTTATCACCAATACTGTGGACTTACAGATCTGTTTCGTTTGTGTTCCCTATGTGCCTATGCTATTAGCACCAGTTTTGTATAGTACCACGTTGTGTGGCACCACATTCTGCAATTATCCTTAATTTATGAGCATTAGTGTATATTGCAGTCACAGTAGTTCTCCAGTTAGACTTTGGGTTAGTTTCCTCTTACCAAAGCAAAATGGCTCTGAGCGCTATGCTCATCAGTCCCCTAGAACTTAGAACTACTTAAACCTAACTAACCTAAGGACATCACACAACACCCAGCCATCACGAGGCAGAGAAAATCCCTGACCCCGCCGGGAATCGAACCCGGAAACCCGGGCGTGGGAAGCGAGAACGCTACCGAACGACCACGAGATGCGGGCCACCAAAAGCATCTTGCTTTCTTGCTGACAGCAAATATCAAACGCCACCCTCCCCTTTACAATAGTGAGTCTTCGGCTGACGCAAGAGGTCTCGAAGGTAAGCAATATAAATTAGCTGAGGGAACTGTTTACTTGAAATCACATCCGTATCTTGCAAAACTGTTGTAGAAGATATTGGAAGTAAAATCAAAAATAAATGTGGTGTTATATACTTCTAAACAAAACGAGAATTCCATTGTTAAGTCGCTCATACCCATTCACTCCCAGTCACTCACTCTGTCCAACTCATTACCTCTTTGTGTCTGTCACTGTATCCTGTGTCACAGCCACTAACCCTTCGAGGAAAAAAATAAAATAAAATAAAATAAAATAAAAACCGACCTCACGGCAGGAATTAACAGACCTCGTTCGCGGAATGATAGTAGGAGCTAGACGCATGGGACGTTCCATTTCGTAAGTCGTTAGGAAATTCAATATTCCGAGATCCACAGTGTCAAGTGTTGTAAGTAAGCTGTTTAGGTTTTTGTATTGGTAACGCCGCCGCCACGTAGCGCTCTGTATAAAAATCACTGGCTGTGCCGTGCGCAGTCTGTGTTTAGTTTGCATTGTTGTCTGCCATTGTAGTGTTGAGCAGCGGCAGCTGGATGCTAACAGCGCGTAGCGTTGCGCAGTTGGAGGTGAGCCGCCAGCAGTGGTGGACGTGGGGAGAGAGATGGCAGAGTTTTGAAATTTGTAAGAATTGGTGTCATGAAGTGATATATATATATTATGACTACTAAGGTAAATACATTGTTTGTTCTCAATTAAAATCTTTCATTTGCTAACTATACCTATCAGTAGTTAGTGCCTTCCGTAGTTTGAATCTTTTATTTAGCTGGTAGTAGTGGCGCTCGCTGTATTGCAGTAGCTTGAGTAACGAAGATTTTTGTGAGGTAAGTGATTTGTGAAACGTATAGGTTAATGTTAGTCAGGGCCATTCTTTCGTAGGGATTTTTGAAAGTCAGATTGCGTTGCGCTAAAAAACTATTGTGTGTCAGTTTAAGCACAGTCTTGTAATAATTTTTCTAAGGGGACGTTTCAGTGTGTGTCGAGAATACATTTCAGGGACTGCCTGTCACCACGGGCACGGCAGTGGCAGACGTCTATCACTTAACGACCGAGAGCAGTGTCATTTGCGTAGAGCTGTTGGTGCGTGAAGTAACCGCAGGAATCAATGTGGGACGTACGACGAACGAATCCGTTAGGACACTGCGACGAAATTTGGCGTTAATGGTAATAGCACGACATCGCCTTCATCGCCTCTCCTGGGCTCGTGACCATATCGTTTGGATTCTAGACTGGAAAACAGTCGCCTGGTCAGGTGCATCCCGATTTCAGATAATAAGAGCCGATGGTAGGCCCTAGGTTGGCGTAGACTCCAAGATACCATGGACAGAAGTTGACAACAAGTCAAGCTGATGGTCGCCCCATAATGGTGTGGGCTGTTTTTACATGGAATGAGCTGGGTCCTCTGGTCCAAGCGAACCATGTTCCAAGAAAATGGTGGAATTTTTATTACGCCATGTCACAGGTCGCAACTGTTTCCGATTGATTTGAAGAACATTCTGGATAATTCGAGAGAATTATATGGTCGTCCGGATCGCCCGACATGAATCGCATCGAGCATTTATGGGACATAATCGGGTTGTCAGTTCGTGCAGAGAATCGTGTACCGACAACTCTTTCGCAGTTATGGCAGGATGGGTCAATATTTCTGCAGGGGACTTCCAACGACTTGTTGAGTCCATGCCACGTCGAGTTACTGTACTACGCCGGGCAACAGGTGGTCCGACACCATATTATGAGGTATCCCTTTTCTTTTGTCAGCCCAGTGCGAACAAAATTAAATTAAACAAACCTGAAAATTGATAAAATTGTTTATTCTTACCGATAGTGGCATATTTTTGGAAATAGTCATTTATCTTCAACTAAATACCTAGGGATTACAATTACAAATAACCTAAACTGGAACGATCACATAGATAATATTGCGGCTAGAGCAAACCAAGGACTGCGATTCATTGGCACAAGACTTAGAAGGTGCAACAGGTCTACTAAAGAGACTGCTTACACCACGCTTGTCCGCCCTATTCTGGAGTATTGCTGTGCGGTGTGGGATCCGCATCGGGTGGGACTGACGGATGACATCAAAAAAGTACAAAGAATGACCGCTCGTTTTGTATTATTGCGAAGTAGGGGAGATAGTGTCACGGACATGATACGTGAATTGAAGTGGCAATCATTAAAACAAAGGCGTTTTTCGTTGCGGCGGGATCTTCTCATGAAATTTCAATCGCCAGTTTTCTCCTCCGATTGCGAAAACATTCTGTTGGCAGCCACATACGTAGGGAGAAATGATCATCACGGTAAAATAAGAGAAATCAGGGAACGCACAGAAAAATTTAAGTGTTCGTTTTTCCTGCGTGCCGTCCGAGAGTGGAACGGTAGAGAGGCAGCTTGGAGGTGGTTCACTGAACGCTCTGCCAGGCACTTCATTGTGAATAGCAGAGTAATCACGTAGATGTAGATGGATACATTTTATTACACGTTGAGTGTAAGTGGTGTGGATGTTGATGATTACGATGAATGTATAAATAATGCGATTGGAACAGAGATACACAAAGCAGGACTTCTTAAGGACAGTGCACTAATCCAAATTACTCGAGACAGAACTGTTTAATAAAACAAAAATTAGGGAGGAAGATCAATGTCTGACGTCCCGTCAACGGAAGGAAGGAATATTGGGAATAACGTCCCGTCGACATCAAGGTCACTGGAGACGGCGTCCCTTACGCGACTAGGTTTTTCAGAGACGGGCAGAAACTCGGATAGGATGATGAAGGAAATACACTGACCTTTTTCAAAGGAACCATCTCAGCATTGGCCTCAGTCGGTTTATCAGAATCGCGGAACAGCTAAATCTGGATAGCAGGATGGGGATTTGAACACATCTGCTGTACAATGAGAGTGTAGTGATTTAAACGCTGCGCCAACTTGCTTGCTGATTACGAAACAAATGCAGCACGTCACTGCAAACCCTAGGCAGCAGGCTAATTGTGTAATTGGGCAGATGAAGTCATTTCCAGAGAAACTTCGTGTCCAGTACTCTGCTACTACAACTGAGCACATCTCGTAGATGAAAATTCCAAGACAGTTTGTTCCATACCAAGTGACGAAGAAACAAAAGGGTGGAATATTTGTTGTATCTTTTAGTCACCCGCAACGTTACTACCACAAACAGTACGTATTCCTGTCACATATCGTCACCAAGTACAAACATTACGACATCGTTTCGAGAGGAAAGCACAGTCACATCCTAAAACTGCAAATAAGCAAATTCTTCTCTGTGGAAAAAAAAAGAGATGCACAAGGCCACACAAACGAGTCTTACGAAAGTCATAACGAGCTTTGTTTCCGCCTACGAGGGGTAAGAACTTGTTGATTTCCTGTGGAATGAGTTCCCATCTCCTCTTTCCCCTACTCAACACGCAATGCATTGATGACATACTGCATTCTCAACAGTGCGCAATGAAATGTGCAGGTGCGTCATCCAGCACTTTTAGGATACAGACACACGTTTTAGTTCAGTCGGCAAGTAGCAGAATATAGTGTAGAACGCAAGTTTTCTACCTCGAGAGTGAAACCGCGAAATTGTTCACTTTTTCAACTTTTGCTCTTTAAATAAACAAATGACAAAAATCAATCAGATCTGTCCTGTAGAACGTTATATTTCCTACAATTTGCAGTGACTAAACGTCCTTTTATATCAAATACTTACCGCGATACAGAGCTATAATGTCACAGGAAATACCTAAAAATCACCAAAAAAACTACAAAAAATGCACTTTTTAGCATTCTAACTTTAATTTTACAACATTTTTTTAAAAGCATAACGGTACGTGCCTCTTAAAGGTCAATGTTATCAACACAAGAAGCCCTTCGCGCATCAAAGGCCTGTTCGCTTCTTCTTGGTATGCAGAATTGAGTGGATGGTGTCAGTGGGAGCACCAATGCGGTCGGTCCGAAGTCTTCCGTTAGGGTGTAAACATAAAAGGGTCTTTCAATCTACAGAACATGATGTTATGCGCCTGGCGAAACGGACTAGGTGCAGCTGCTGAACTAATTCTAGTTGACGTTTACTGGAAACAACTCGAACTGTGTTGCGGCCGCGACTGAGAGGATGCGACGGAAATGAAATGCTTGGATAGTTGTTGGACTACAAAAAACGCTCGCCCACACGATGCTAACACAATGGTAGCAGCTTTATTGGCAGGATATACCACAACCTTCAAATTCTCTTGATCCTACGCCCTTAAACCGTCACTATTTTCATTCTCTGTCCGCAGCTCGTGGTCTCGCGGTAGCGTTCTCGCTTCCCGAGCGCGGGGTCCCGGGTTCGATTCCCGGCGGGGTCAGGGATTTTTCCTGCCTCGAGATGACTGGGTGTTGTTGTGTTGTCTTCATCATCATCATTCATCGCCATTATGGTCGGAGGAAGGCAGTGGCAAACCACCTCCACTAGGACCTTGCCTAGTAAGGCGGCGCGGTTCTCCCGCGTCGCTCCCCTACGCTCTGTAAAGAAGTATGGGACCCGTCAACATCATCATCGTCATCCAATAACCATTCATGGGATCCTGCGATACGAAAGATAATTCCCAAACATGGCTTTACGTCGTTTTCAAACTACAAAACAGCGTGGATGTTAGGAAGCGGAGATACTACCCCATCGGTTGGAGCAACGGAATCATACAAAAAAAAAAGGAAATTATGCCTGCAACGGAATCATACAAACTGCAGGAAATTATGCCTGAGAGAATACGATCCAAAAGGGTCATATGCCTGGAAATGCATGATGTCTATGCTGCAGGGTATTTACGAACCAGCGGACAAATACTCCCATCTGAGCACTAAAAACTGCGAATATGTTCTTGTTTATTTATGGACTCTGATTGGAAAATGGAGCACCAGCTACATCACTTCACTTTCCACAGCACCTTTCAGAATTTCCCAAAAACTTTGCATGCGGACATACTCGGACTTCTTTTAACATGTTACTCACCTCAAACTCCCACAAGCTCCCTAAATGTGCCTTCCTCACACCTATTAGTCGCTCGCTGTAAGTCGCTCATACCCATCCACTCCCAGATGCCCTTTCTCATTCACTCATTCAGTTCAACTCATTACCTCTTTGTGTCTCTCTGTCATAATCTCCTGTGTCACAGCCACAGCCCCCTTCGTTATGTCCCACTACTACAGTTTCCTCTCATTGTCATTGCCCCCTCTTACTGCTACTATCTCATCCATTCCTTCGCAACACTGCTGTCTCTTCTAACTGTCACTCTTTCTCTCTCTTCCTTGCTGTCACTTTCACAGGCTCTGTTTCTTATTATCACTGGCTCTTATCCACTTCGACTTTCTCTTTATCCCCCCCCCCCCCCGGCACTTCCTCCTTCACTCTTTTCTTCGCACTGTTGTGTCATTAACAACTATGGTGCTCAGGAAGGTATAATGACGCAGCTGGTACCTCACTTTTCAGTCAGAATCTTTACAATAAATGGTAAGAAATCGCATTTTTCGTCCTCCGATATGAGCATCTTTCTGCTGGTTCCCTTTTTTTCCTTGTTGCAGCAGGACACATAACTCGTATGAAAAGAAATGCATTGGTCATTAAGGTTTAGGTAATGTACTTATGTGAAACTGTAAAATCCAAATTAATTTTACATTTGAAACTGGAAATTATGTGCAAAAAAATTTTGCATGTGCTTCAATATTACAACACAGTGTTTCCAGATGGTAACGGAGACACTTCACAGCATATTGCTCTGTGTTACGTCACTTTGGAAATTGTAAATTTGTGGTAAGGTCTTATGGGACCAAGCTGCTGAGGTCATCGGTCCCTAAGCTAACACACTATTTAATGTAACTTAAACTAAGGACGAACACACACCCATGCCCGTGGAATACGTCACTTTATGCACTACGTTTTCGCCTCACACCAGATTTCCTGTGCGTAATTTGCGTTCACAAGTAGGATAACTTTGGATCTCTGTATCTCGGAAACGAGTAAAGAAATCAAGAAAATATTCAAGGTTGTGTAGGAACAGATCGCAAAAATTACAGCCACTTGCTGCGAATAACCGTCTATGAATCCACGTGTGGTTTTGGTGACCAAGAAAAAGGTTTTTGGGGTGTTTCTCAGTGCGGATAAATGTTTTTGAAAACGGGAAGATTGTTCTTCTAGGTAAAAGCTTAGAGAATATACTGTTAAAATTTGAGCAATTTACTTCAGTTGTTTATTCTTTAGATTTCGTCTCATACCGGAATTTACATGTAAAAGTTGAGTAAATTTAAGCCTCTGTACCTAGGAAGCGGATACAGATATCAAGAAATTTTCAAGGCTGTTCGAGACCAGGATCTTACGAATACCGCGTAAAAATTTCATCCATTTGCTGTACATAAGCCTCTTGGAATTCTCGGATGTGTTTTGGTCAGCTGGTGACGAGGAAAATATACACACGTCAAAAAAATTTTTGCATCGCGTTGGTTCCGAGGGTTCCAGAACCTGTTCAGAAAATTGGAATAGAGATAAACATAAACATCTTTTCCGCTCTTTTATTGTTCATGAAAACCACACATTGCATGTTTTACCACCATACAGCGAGACCTTCAGAGGTGGTGGTCCAGACTGCTGTACACACCGGTACCTCTAACACCGAGTAGCATCTTCTTGCATTGATGCATGCCTGTATTCGTTGTGGCATCCTATCCACAAGTTCATCAAGGCATTGTCGGTCCGGATTACCCGACTCCTCGGCGTAGATCCTTCAGAGTTGTTGGTGGGCCACGTCGTCCATAAACAGCGCTTTTCAATCCATGCATGTTCGATAGCGTTCATGTCTGATGATCATGCTGGCCACTCTAGTCGTGCGATGACGTTATCCTGAAGGAAGTCATTCACAAGATGTGCACGATGGGACGCCCCCAGTAGAGTCCGCAATGAGTAGAGTGAACCATGCACGCACAATCGGCAGGGCACGTGTGGGGAAGGTGTTATAGTGATGGAAGTTATGGACAGGCGCTGTAGGAGAAATGCCGAGCACCGGAGAGGAAGTGCCATTCTAAACCGAAGCCTATGATCACATTTTTTTGTAAATATTCAAATGCAGTGGTGCATGGTGCATGGTGACCATTCAGAAAGATAAACTTCATTAATATCTAAAAAGAATTCCACTAAAATGCAACAAAAGCAGCGATTTAGTTTCAGCGAAGCGTCATGAGTGGCGAATTTTGAATGAAACCTACACATTTCTTTTGTTGCCATGTTAAAATCTGCTTCTTTTGCCATAACACAACGCAGTCAACACAGTTTTACTTAAGTAACATGGTGTGCACACGCAATTATGAGGGAATTTTGAAACAGTGGTTTATTAAGTTTATAAACTGAGGAAAAATGAAGTCAGTAGTGTATGAAAAAGCACATCTTCAGTACAAAAAAGTGTAATCTCTTCATTTGTGTTGTTCCAAAACCTATAGCAACTCTTATTTCACCAGCTGTTGATGGCGCTTAAAAACTATATTCTGTCATCAAAAAAGCCTGTAGTTAGTGGAATAACACAGCAGATAGTGAAGTTCAGTCCGGAACAGCGCGACTGCTACACTCGCAGGTTCGAATCCTGCCTCGGGCATGGATGTGTGTGATGTCCTTAGGTTAGTTAGGTTTAAGTAGTTCTAAGTTCTAGGGGACTGATGACCTCAGATGTTAAGTCCCATAGTGCTCAGAGCTATTTGAACCATTTTTTTTAATAATGATGTTCTGCATAATAACTATATGTGTGCCATCATTTGACAAAATCTCATTTCAATATCTCAAACCGTTTATGAAATATGAGGAATACTGTGAATATTTGACGCTTGGCTTTATCGATGGAGCGTACGATTGCAAATGAGTGTGCTACATCAGGTTAATTTTCTCGATATCGGTAACAGAGACCTCCACCCAAGTCTAAAGAAAATTTAATATATTAGCTAAATTTAATACACAGCAACATATTATGTAACATGCACCAAAATCAAAATCATGGCTACCCCATTTTTCATTGAAAACTTTTTCGGATTTTGCACAATGTCTTACATCCATATACATATACTGCAATGAAGGACCATTAACCAAATGATGGGCACATCATCATGAAGCTGACGTATGAAGCTATAATTAACATAAAAATATTTTTTTACCGAATAGTTTCTGCAAAATAGTTTGACAAGGATTGCAGGGCACGCGCCTCGATTCGGCCACCACCGACTGGCCGACAGGTGGCAAACACAGTCGACCTCCCCTTCCGAACAAACGAATGTAGTCGCCCAGCATCGTGGGCGAAGAATGGTCATGCGCGTCGGCGAACGTATCTTGCGCACTCCTCTACCGACGTGTGAGCGCGCCGCCATCATGCACAACTTCACTGCCCTCTGGAGTGTGGAGCTCTAACACTAATACACAGAGATAATTCCCACTTGCCAAGTATGTTTCCATCTGTAGTTTCATCATTGAAACCTACACTGTCTCCATATTCAAGTGGGTGTACGTCCCTTGGGACGCATTTCCGGCCGTGTGTCCTTATGATTTTTTTTGCTCATTATCCTCTGAGGCATCGTTCCCACCAGTGTGTCCCCATTTAGGAAAATTACCTGTATATTATCGACTGGCACACTTACGCTGTTCGTTCCAAATAAATACATTAATCTATCTATCTATCTATCTATCTATCTATATCCGGATCCCACTCCAGCTACTGCCGCGTCTGGGTGCTGACGATTCCTCTCCATTTGGCTCGGTCCTCCCACCACTTTTCTTCCTCCACTTGCTGCCAGGTCACACCTCTCCTTTCCACAGATATTCTCACTCCCGATTTCCAGCGTGTTCTTGGGCGCCCTCTAGGTCTTTTTCCATCCCTCCTCAGTTCTTCCTTTGATTGTGGCACCATACACAATCATTGATCCGGCTCCAGGGCGGTACGGACCCCTTCCCTATTCCTCCACTGGGGTAATTCCTGTCTGACGCGTCCACGACACGGGGGTGGGCATCCTACACTTCAGTAGGCCCTAGTGATACGATGGCTCAGTTTAGGCAGCGACCCAGTCCCGTGGGGTATAACACGGAACCCATGCCCAGGATTACGGGTGAAGACTTTAATGTCAGCGACGGCGCAGAAGAAAGAGTTCGGAACGGCGAAGCTGGCAGATGAGGCAACCCTCCTTTCTGGGGATTAAATGAGAAGGGAACCATTGCCTTGTGGTGAAGCAGAAACTCCAAAGGCTAAGGGAGACAGCCCAAACAGAAAATCCTTTCTTCGTTAGGTCTAGCAAGCCAGTAAGAAGGTCTTCATATATTGCTTTCAAAACACAGACGAAAATAATTATATTAATGTTAGCAGAAAAACTCGACAAAGTTTTTTACCTTCCTATCTTTATTCGGTGGGTTAATTGTTTATCCTCTGTTATAGTATCAAAAAATGTAGAACATTAAATACGATTTCACAAGTGCGAGGATATATAACCAAAGCTTATACATAACAAATAACACAGATTAGGTCTGCCAAAAATTTCAATATGGGGTTCCCTTCGCTGCAAAGTGAAAGATGTATTCTGCGAAAAAAAAGAGTCATGGGCTGTAATTAATCTATTTCCACGCTTTGCCGTCCTGACAAACAGTGTTGGCCCAGCAAGGTGTGCCGGACAGCTTCTGGGAAGCTGGAAAATTAGGGGAGAAGTGCCCGCAGAACTGAAGCTTTGGGAGCGAGTCATAAGGCGCATCTGGGTAGCTCAGTCGGTAAGAGCGTTGTCCGCGAAAGGCAAGGTTTCTAACTCCGGCACACAGCCACAATCTGCTAGAAGTCTGAAAACAGCGCACACACTGCTGTATAACGAGAGAGTTCATTCTGGGACCATATAGTTTACTTTTTAACCCCAATTAGTCTCGTGTACAAACTGTACCGCAACGAAGGTTATCTACCATTCCCGCTGTACACGTAAGAGGTGGCTTAACCAAAACGATCGTAAGCACCTATTGCCAATAGGTGGTCGCCAAAAGAGCCACACCTTTGGTTAACACGGCAGACGGAACTTCCGGAACGAAAGAACACGATAAACTGTGAGAAGTCATTTGGTAACGCCAGCGGGAGATGCATGGAGAATCAGACATTGTCATCGAAGAAAAATCATTTAGTAACATTATCATCTACGTCTACATGATTACTCAGCGATTCACCGCTGTCGTTCTACTCTCGAATAGCACGTAGGAAAAATGGCCACTTAAATACTTCCGTGCCAGCTCCGATTTTATGACGAAGGTCATATCTCCAGAAATAGGTGTAAATCAACAAAATATTTTGGCATCAGGAGGAGAACGTTAGTAACTGTAATTTAGTAAAAAGCTTCCAGTCATTTCCGTGGTACTTTCCCCCCTTATCGGCTGCCCTTCTTTCAGCCTATTCGATGCCATCCGACAATCCTGTCTGGTAAGGATCCGATACCGCGCAGCAAGACTCCAGAAGAGAACTGACAAGCGTAGTGTATTTGTTGTACTTTCAGTGTATTGAAGATAAAACGCTGTCTTTCATTTGTCTTCCTCACAACGGCTTCTATATGATGGGTCCTGTTTAAGCTGTTCCTAATTCTAGAATCTTTTTCGTGCTCGTGTGGTGAACTTCAAACTTTTTATCGTTCTAGGTCAATCACCAGTTATCGCATTTTTTATGTCTAAATCATTTTGTGATTAATTTAGATCTTGTGATGACTTTATTAGATGGTAAACGGCAGCATCATTTGCAAACAGTCTAAGTGGGCTGATGCAGTTGTCTCCTAAATTGCCTGTATAGATTAAGAACAGTAGAGGGTTTAAAACATTCCCTTGAATAATCCCAAATATCCCTTTTGTTTCACTACATTACTTCCCGTCAATTGCCAGCCGCGGTGGTCTCGCGGTTCTAGGCGCGCAGTCCGGAACCGTGCGACTGCTGCGGTCGCAGGTTCGAATCCTGCCTCGGACATGGATGTGTGTGATGTCCTTAGGTTAGTTAGGTTTAAGTAGTTCTAAGTTCTAGGGGACTAATGACCACAGCAGTTGAGTCCCATAGTGCTCAGAGCCATTTGAACCATTTTTTCCGTCAATTACTACGAACTGTAACTTTTCAAACAGGAAATCTCGAATACAGTTGTACAGCTGAGGCAAAATTCTATAGGTATGTAATTTGATTAGAAGCCCCTTGCGTGGAACTGTGTCAAAAGCTTTCTCGAATTCTATAAATATAGAATCAATTTGGGATCCCCTGTCGTTTGCACTCATCACGCGATGAATCGAGTACCAACTGTGTCTCACAATGACGGTACTTTCTGGATCAGTGATGGTTATGTCTCAGTAGATCGTTTCCTTCGAAGTGTTTCACAATGGGAGATGTAAGGAGAATGCGGCATCATCAGAGAGAAAGAGAGCTATAAAAAGTAACCTGAAGAGTCCACACGATGCAGACTACAGTTACGGAGAAGAATTAGATGAAGGGATAGGAAAACTAATTGGGAAACAAGAAAACGAAGTGTAGAAAAGCCTTGACCGTACAGAAGGACTGTCACATAGAGGTAGATCATTCACTGAATGCCGACGTCATAATCTTCCCAGAAACGCGTTATCTCTGAGCACGGCTTCCTCGTCCACAAGACGGTAAATAGCATACCTCGTTCCCTTCTCAGAACGTTGGAGTGCAGGCGAGACGCGAATAACGTGCTTCGCTGAAGGCATTATGCACTTCGTGACTTCTAGGGAATGCGAGCTTTCCGGAGTTACCAGCGCAAGATGAACAACGAGTAACCCTAGACACTCGTTGGCGTTGGACACAAGAAGACATAGCAGACAGTCTGTATGTAATCCTCCCTCTGATATGGGCTATGGCTATTCCCACCTTCGATATCCCATTTGTCATGATTATAGTATGGTTTAACGCGTCCCAAGTGGATTTCAAATCTGGTGTTCTGAATCGAATTTCAAAAGCAGACATCTGAGAGAGTGTCAGCAACAATAGTCGCAACTTGTAAGACATTCTGAAGAAGCAAACTCTACAGAGGTTGGGCAATGGTTGTCTGTTACGTAAAAAGCTGCTATAATATCATCATCGTCATCGCGGAACATTACAGGACATACGAAATGAATTTAGGAATCAATGTTTAAATTGGACAACCGGATCACAGCATTCTGCGTCACTTAATGCTTGTAATTCGGACAGCCATTAAGAGCATGGAGAGGTTAGTTCTCCACAGAATGTCCCATTGTCTGTTCCTCTGCATCACAGTCACATGCAGTACTTTCCTAATAACCTTATTTCTTCCAGATGTTGCCACATCTCCCTTGTCTTGGTCGGATGGCAGAACCCTGCAATCACGTCTTGGAGTATTGAATCAGGCGGGTGTTGTGGGGTCGGTGTTCATTCCAGCATTCATCCCACGTCTCGGTGACATCGAAAACGTCTGTAATCCGAAGATCGACCCAAGGTTGCTTACATGACTTCCGGCATATAGCCGGTGTGAACTGGAAAGCGCTACTCAGAAATGAGCGTGTTTGTGTGTGTGGCAAAATTAACTCTCACACCTTAGAGAAACCACTGCACGGCTGTGAAGGCGGTAGACTTCCGCGTCATGTTTTCTTGGATACCATGGAGAGGATTGTTTACGGACAGCTGGAAGCCGTGTTGACTGCTGTTGACCAATTTCGTACGTTATTGGGCTGGGTGTACTGTTGTCTTTGCCCTCCCCGACAAGCGTGAATATTTTGTGAAGTTTGATAGTTTTCCCTACCTCGAGCTTGATCCGCACGAAAACTGGAGCTGGCACAAAATCTACATGCGAATACGGCTGATGTTTTATTACCTGGTCTGTGGATCTGTCGCAGGTGCATGTTTGTGAGGGTGTGGCCAGAAGTCCACTCCGGTATATCTGTAAGTCTGACACACTGTTAAACGAGCGAATACATTGGATTTTCATTCGGAAGGACGACAGTTCATATCTCCGTCGACTCGTCGTGATTTAGGTTTTTTGTGGTTCCTTTGAGGAGAACGCGGTCGATTTCTGTCGCCACCCTTCCCCAAACTAAGTTTGTGCTCCGTCTCTAATGACTTCATCGTCGACTAGAGTGACAGTTTGTGCTGAGTACAGCATGTCATGTTACCCGCACTCACTGCTGGCTGGGCTCCTACCATGTAGTCGCAGCACTGTGTGCTCCTCACGTTCCAGAATCAACCTTTAATGTTACATTAGACGATTAGATTTCTTGACTGAAGATACCGACACAATTCTTTTAGAATGTATTTAGAAGATAGTTAACAGTGTCACTTGATGGTCTTAAATGAATGAAACCGTACATGACGTAATCAATGTACTTGTACCGTAACACAGCTGTGGTGATTCTTACTAATACTGATATGAATCAGTCGTGGAGCACAAAAAGATAAATATTATTTTATACAATATTAGAATATTATTTTATACAATATTAGAAATGCAATGGGCCAGTAGCAGCAGTTTACCGGAAACACAAAAAAGTAATGCGCGTAAAGAGACGAGAAGTTTCGATATCGTCTGATTATACCATTGACGATTAGTCACTAGATTAGGTCAAAGTCATCTGATTTCTAGTAGCATCTGTAAGAAGAGATTTTAGGGGGAATGACCATAAAAATATTGCGATCGGAAAGGGAAATGATAGTCATAAGACTGATCTGGAGAATCCTGACGAATTGTAACTTACGAATGAAATACGCCGCTTACAAAACCTTCATACGACCAATGTTTGGGTACTTTTCGTCGGTCTTGGACTCTTACAAAGAAGGGTTCACGAGCGAGAGAGAGAGAGACAATTCAAAGAAGATCCGCGCGCTTCTAGACGGGTTTGTTTAACACGCCCAAGAGCGACACATAAATGTTCAACAACTCCAACGCGAGACGCAGTATGGAGAGTGTCAAACATGGCGAGGAGCGGTGCTTTCAAAATTTGCAGAGTCTGCTTTCCAATGATAGTACGTAAAATCAGAGAAATCTTTACTTCTGTGGCAACCACAGTAAAATAAAAACAAGGAAAAATCGACGAACAGAATATCGATCACACAGTGTAGGCTTTTAATTACGGTAATGACATCACTTGAAACTTCCGGGCTGATAGATAAGCCGTGGTCGATGTAAAAAACTTTCGCCTAACGTTTGATCGCCGCCTGATGGAGACATCCTCAGAGACAAAGCGGCGAACTGCTACCAGAACTCGGGAGAGCGGAGAATATATAGCGGTGTAGAGGGCACCACAGTGCACCGACTTATTTAAAAGATGAGTTTTCAACATCTGCGGTTGACATTCAACAAGAATGCTTATTGTAAGAAGAAGATAGATTGAACACTTCGCCCTAGGGAGAGAATCAGGATCAACGACGAACAACAGTCGCCTACGGCGAAAGTTTTAGTTTTCCTTCTGTTCATTAGTAAGATTACAGATCGCATTGGGAAAGTGTAGAGCAAATATGGTGTGGAAGATAAAATAATGTTCATGATCAGCAAAAGATATACTACATCCCTTGGCTACATGGGGTGTATATACGATTCTTTGTAGTTGCGGACTGATTTACCTGTATATTGGCACAACGGAAGGAAGTGTTACGTCTGGTTAAACATAAGAGGAACTGCCGCCTGGGACATACGGATAAATCGGCTGTAGCCGAACATGTTTACCATAGGATGACCATGAAATAAAATTCAGTGAGACGAACGTCATATCGAAAACATCGCATCATCATGCGCGCCAGTTTAGAGAAGCTATTACGATTTATAAGCACCGTAATAATTTTAACAGAAAAGAGGAAGATGGTAAGTTAGATAAAATTTGGATGTCAACGTTGCACCGAAAGAATAACGATCGATCACTTTCAATCGATAATGTTGGAATTATCAGAGATAATCTCACAGCGGACGTCATGTGATGGACTGTGGTGCCCTCTACATCGCCCATATATTCGGCACTCCCTCCAGTGGTTGTAGTTCGCCGTTTTACCACTATAGATGTCTCCCGCAGTCGGAGGTGAAACGTTAGGGGAAAATTTTATACACTGACCACGGCCTATCACCCTGGAAGTTTCAAGTGAAGAACAGAAATTTATACAGGCAGTGTGGGAAGGGGGATGGGGTATTTGTAGTTCAAGAGACGGGAAGTGTTACGCTGAGTTTGAACTTCTGGCATTAACTGAGAACTGTAAAAGACAAAAAACTAGTTCACGAGATAAATTTATAATGTAAGAGATCTGCAGTTCGTGTCTTTCATTGATTAATATGAAATTGCTCTTTAAGAAGGGGCGGAAGAAAGCATTAAATGCAACTGTATTTCTCTCAGAAGCCTTTTCATTTCCTATGGTCACCACCAACAAGTTATCCGCGTTAAAACAAACTTACTGCGCAATACAAAATGAAAAGAGCGATTACAAACGGCTATAACTATTTAATTCATAGCTATACATCGATGGAAAACGCAGTGTATGAAACGAAACGTTTAAAAAAGAATTCTACACATTTAATATATGTTCCATACGACTCCCGTTGGTCATATGAACAATATCTAAGCGATAATCAGTTTCACGCCATACATTCTGAAGCATTTAAGCATATGGGGAGCATCGATGAGTGCACATTAGTGAAGCACATATTAAGTTCTGAAAGTCTTTTGGGCAAAGGAGGACCATACGCTAAGTCTTCCACATATCCCGATAAAAAATTCATGGGAGTCAGGGCCCCAAACAGACGGTCGCCTGCATCGCATAAGCGTCGTCATATGCGGGCGATGCCGATTAAAAATGTGCGAACCCCCACACCTTAATAGCAAAATGCTCAGTCTCGCTGAAGAATGAAATTCGTCGGAGTGCATATCACGCTATGGCTCAGTTATTGATCAACTGCGTGCCGATAAATACACTCCTGGAAATTGAAATAAGAACACCGTGAATTCATTGTCCCAGGAAGGGGAAACTTTATTGACACATTCCTGGGGTCAGATACATCACATGATCACACTGACAGAACCACAGGCACATACACACAGGCAACAGAGCATGCACAATGTCGGCACTAGTACAGTGTATATCCACCTTTCGCAGCAATGCAGGCTGCTATTCTCCCATGGAGACGATCGTAGAGATGCTGGATGTAGTCCAGTGGAACGGCTTGCCATGCCATTTCCACTTGGCGCCTCAGTTGGACCAGCGTTCGTGCTGGACGTGCAGACCGCGTGAGACGACGCTTCATCCAGTCCCAAACATGCTCAATGGGGGACAGATCCGGAGATCTTGCTGGCCAGGGTAGTTGACTTACACCTTCTAGAGCACGTTGGGTGGCACGGGATACATGCGGACGTGCATTGTCCTGTTGGAACAGCAAGTTCCCTTGCCGGTCTAGGAATGGTAGAACGATGGGTTCGATGACGGTTTGGATGTACCGTGCACTATTCAGTGTCCCCTCGACGATCACCAGAGGTGTACGGCCAGTGTAGGAGATCGCTCCCCACACCATGATGCCGGGTGTTGGCCCTGTGTGCCTCGGTCGTATGCAGTCCTGATTGTGGCGCTCACCTGCACGGCGCCAAACACGCATACGACCATCATTGGCACCAAGGCAGAAGCGACACTCATCGCTGAAGACGACACGTCTCCATTCGTCCCTCCATTCACGCCTGTCGCGACACCACTGGAGGCGGGCTGCACGATGTTGGGGCGTGAGCGGAAGACGGGCAAATGGTGTGCGGGACCGTAGCCCAGCTTCATGGAGACGGTTGCGAATGGTCCTCGCCGATACCCCAGGAGCAACAGTGTCCCTAATTTGCTTCGAAGTGGCGGTGCGGTCCCCTACGGCACTGCGTACGATCCTACGGTCTTGGCGTGCATCCGTGCGCCGCTGCGGTCCGTTCCCAGGTCGACGGCACGTGCACCTTCCGCCGACCACTGGCGACAACATCGATGTACTGTGGAGACCTCACGCCCCACGTGTTGAGCAATTCGGCGGTACGTCCACCCGGCCTCCCGCATGCCCACTATACGCCCTCGCTCAAAGTCCGTCAACTGCACATACGGTTCACGTCCACGCTGTCGCGGCATGCTACCAGTGTTAAAGACTGCGATGGAGCTCCGTATGCCACGGCATACTGGCTGACACTGACGGCGGCGGTGCACAAATGCTGCGCAGCTAGCGCCATTCGACGGCCAACACCGCGGTTCCTGGTGTGTCCGCTGTGCCGTGCGTGTGATCATTGCTTGTACAGCCCTCTCGCAGTGTCCGGAGCAAGTATGGTGGGTCTGACACACTGGTGTCAATGTGTTCTTTTTTCCATTTCCAGGAGTGTATTTGTTATTGCTTACAAGGATTTGTTTCAGTTACCTTACAGTGGGGTGACAGAAGTCATGGGATACCTCTTAATAACGTGTCGGATTTCCTTTTGCCCGGCTTAGTGCAGCAACTCGACGTGGCATGGACTCAACAAGTCGTTGGAAGTACCCCGTAGAAATAATGAGTCATGCTGCCTCTATTGCCGTCCATAACTGCGAAAGTGTTGCCGAACATCCAGAGAACCCAGCCAGTTCCATGTAGACACAGCTCACACTACTATGGAGTCGAGCGGTCTGGGGCGCTGCAGTCATGGACTGTGCGGCTGGTCCCGGCGGAGGTTCGAGTCCTCCCCCGGGCATGGGTGTGTGTGTTTGTCCTTAGGATAATTTAGGTTAAGTAGTGAGTAAACTTTGGGACGGATGACCTTAGCATTTAAGTCTCATAAGATTCTACACACATTAGAACATTTTTTAATGCACAGTGAAAAAAGGCACAGGCACCAGGCTCCCGGTCGCGTAGTACGTTTGGCTCTCACTTTCGGTACTGGTCTAGCTAACAGGCAAAGACCAACGACAGTCAGTTCTGAGATATCGCCGCAGCAGCTGATGCGCTGGCCACGTGTCGCCGGTTAAAATAGTCCACTACTCATCGTTCCCAAAGGGCCCTCGGCCAGAATCAGATAAAGAAGCCTCTTCTAATCTACCGCTTGTCGCAGGTGCAATAATACACTGCTTCCCGATCATGTCATTACATAAGACGTTGCGTTTTCTTCAGCTGATTGGTTAACTCAAATTTGTACTTTAATGTATTGTAGTTAAACGTTTCCCTGAGACATTTAAGTCTCTTTTTTATTATCTACGAGATCGAAGCAGACGGAATGAATTAAAATTGTTGATGTGGCCGCAACTTTTTTTTCATTTTGTTCGTTATTTTTGGTCGTTGCGGATGTCACGTGACATCCGTTCAAGTTCGTTTGTTGATCTTTACACTCAGTATTTTTATTACAGAGGCCAATCAGCTCTCTGACCGAACACGCTGAGCTACCATGCCGACTTTCTATTGTTCGTTGCATCTGCTCGGGGCGGACGTCGTAATACACCCGTTTCAGTTCGTTGTTGATCAGTGAGCTCAGTTTTTTTTTTTATTATTACAGAAGGCAGCTAACCCTCTGACCGAAAACGCTGAGCTACCGTGCCGGCGGACTCGAACCCCGGTCTTCTTGCTTGCTAGGCAGAAATGCTAACCATCATACCACCGCAGTATGATGCTCAACTTTGCTGTACGAACTACCTAAACTGAGTGCCCTCACCAATACAAACTTCAATTCAGTTTGTTGACTATCGTACTGCAGTGATGTAATGCTTAGCATTTCTGCATAGCAAGCAAGAAGACCCGGGTTCCAGTCCTGGCCGCAGCACAAATTTTAATTCATTTCGTCTGCTTCGATCATTATCGTAGATAATAAAAAGAGACTTAAATGTCTCAGGGTAACATTTAATTATAAGATCTATAAAGATCACCAGTGGTACAAGGACTTCCCATTGGGTCCAATGCTGAGGTGCTTGCCATTATCGGAGAGCCCTGGCAGTAGTGACAATATGTAAGGGAAAAATGAAGTTTGTGTTGGGGAGCGCACTCAGCTTAGGTAGTTCAAGTGTGCAAGGACGCAGCGTCAGCACAGTGCTCTCCCACCCACTGTCAACTTTCCACACTTGGAGTCGGTACTTATTCAGTAGCTCCTCATATGGCAATTACAGGCTTGGAAAGCGCTGATACGAAGGAGGGCTTGCTGACTTTGTCGTAGAATATATTTATTCAAAGAACCATTCAGGCATTTGTGTAAGCTAAGCACAGAAACAGGCTGTGCTTTAATGACCCCGAACACGTTTAACAATTTGTCAAATTTTACTATGTTTGTCAAATATTTGGCAGTGTACGCAGCAATCTGAGGCGTTTGTGTGTGTATATTGTTCTGGAGTACGATACAATGCAGGCATGCATGCATGCATGTTCAAATTTGTGTGAAATCTTATGGGACTTAACTGCTAAGGTCATCAGTCCCTAAGCTTACACCCTTCTTAACCTAAACTATCCTGAGGACAAACAGTACATGACTGCAGCGCTGAAGACCGCCGGCTAATCCCGTGCTGCCATGCTTGCATGCCCGAAGGAATATGAACTGCGGCGAGTACAGCCGCTATGATATAAATGAAATGTATTCGCAGTTGTGAATATGGACAACAATCCGTTGTATAATGGAATGACGACAATGAATATTTGTGCAATAGTGGGATTCGAACCCAGATTTCCTGCTTATCGCGAGGGGTCACCTTACCATTAGACCAGCTGAGCCAGATCGAAACTTCTGTATGTCAACAACCAACTGTCTACAACCCGCACTCATCTGTGTGGCTCCCCCGTCGGAGGTTCGAGTCCTCCCTTGGGCATCGGTGTTTGTATTGTCCACCATCGCGTTAGTTAGTTTAAGTTAGATTAAGTAGTGTGTACGCTCAGGGACAGATGACCTCAGCAGTTTGGTCTCATAAGACCTTACCACAAATTTCCAACAATTTTCCAACCCGCACCCATACATCCATGACATATATTCCCATACAGTGGAGACATTTCCATTGAAAGTCGTTTGCCTGGTGTCGGCGAATAAAAGCGATGTTGCAGTGCCTGTGTTGTTCATAAATACGATACATGTCGGCTGTTTGGGAATATACATAACAGTTGTACGAATGCAGGTTGAAGACACATAGTTGTCGACATAATATGGCCGTGGGGCATGCTCGGTTAACCTAATGATACATGCATGTCCGAAGGAATATTACAACGCACTTCTGTGAATAACACAGACACTGCAATATCGCAAAATCCTATTCCTCCCCTAACATCGGACAAGCGACTTTCAATTAAAATATCTCCTCTGTACGGGACTATACATAATGAATGTACGTGTAAAATTTGTAGACACATCGTTAACGACATGTGGAATTTGGGTCTTGCGATGAGTCGTGCTCGCATAGCCTAATGGTGGGTAATTTATGTAAGCACGATGATCAAGATGTGAACACGACACCATAAACGTCTGACGGGAAACCTGATAGAACTGGAACTGTCTTCTAGTCTGTCACCGGTAGCAGTGGCTTACATTTCACCATCGCTCGCCCACATACAAATCTTCCATGCGTACACAGTGATGCACGTATGGAACTACCGACTACCAAGACGGCAACGGCACGAGATATGTATCGCATCTTGACTCGAGGACGGCCGAGTAATGCCGTATAGGGGCGACAACAAGGAGTGACTTGGGCAGCTGTTTCGCGTACAGTGCACCACGTATACCTTGATATGGGGATGCGCACTGCATCAGGTTGTAAATGGGAAATATGTGACACGTGCCAGGTTACATGCGATTCACCTGACGACTACGGCACTGTGTCCACAGTCCAGTGTTATTAATACAAAAGAACATCGACTGATCTGCGGGCCTTCGGCGGCAGTATGGTGTTTGGTTCACAAAATGATCGCCTTCCTCCTTCAGGTAGCACCGCAAGCAGTAGAACCATAGATACTATTTCTCCCAGATATGACATATTTTACCGAACTGAGGCCAACACAATGAGCTGACTTCGGTGTCTAACTATACCTTTTACGAGAGAGCAGTACGAATGTGCTAGACTTTTGGGTCCTACTACAAGAACGTTTTAACGCAAATAGCGTGCTATTTCTTCCAGCCGACGTCCTTCAAAAACAATTGCTAAAAATGATGAACAAAAATCTAAATGACAAGATTGATCGTTGCAGTGGGCGGAGACACGTGAGGGGAAATGCTGACGTAATCGGCGCTCGGCGCTACCAAAAGAAACAGCAACGTTCAGCTTCACCACGCAATTTTGGCACAACTGATAGGTCGCTAGCGTCTGCGGAAATGAAAATTTGTGGTAAGTTCCTTTGGACCAAACTACTAGGGTCATCGGTCCCTAGGATTACACACTACTTTTATTTTTAAAAAAATCTTTATTAATACAATGCAACAATGATGATACAAAATACAATACAAACACAATAAGATGCTACAATACAATACTCTTCAGTATGCTGATACAGCGTAACCCACCATCTAATTAATTAGTGAGTCTTTTTATGATACAAAAACCAAGAGTAGCTTGTACTTAATTAACTGGCAGAAAGCTATGAGCAAAATTAATCTAATCTATTAATCTACTCTAATGTTATCTACTCTGCATCGTAACAATTGTGCCAGATGATCTACAAACCTGCTCGCCGAGCTAATCCAAATGAGCGTGCGCCTGGCACTGGGCTGGCCGAATTACTTAAAAACCGCTGCAGTCCCTACCCGCGCTAGTGGTGTTGCACGCTACTTAATCTAACTTAAACTAAATTACGCTAAGGACAACACACATACCCGTGCCAGAGGGAGGACTAGAACCTCCGACGGCGGGAGCCGCGCGGACCGTGCCTAGGCGCCCTAGACCACGCGGCTAAAAAACGAAAAAAACAGCAAGTGGACATGAAGTGTTCCAGGAAAATCCGTCGTGTCAGGAAATCGAAGAACGGGCCCATCGGACACCGTTTACAGTGCCACTTACATGGAATCACCACTGTTAGCAAAGTGGCTATCGCTAAGCGTGAGCGTGGGTCGTTTTCCTTTTAATTATTGCTCTAAGGGAGATAGACAAACTTCTAGTTTGTTGATTTACATAATATTTAAAAGTAAATTAGTACTTAAATATACAGCTCTAAAAGCGGTAGCATATTTGCAATGTGCAGTCGATATTTTTACAGGCAGGTACGTCGATATTCCTTCCGCCGATATACCAGCATATGAGTGCCTTTCCCATATATCAAGAGCCCGTAATGACATCTTTTTAAATATCGATATATCGGACCTCGTATTTTTAAAAACATCTTAGTTATAGTTGTGACCACGGCTGACACTTTCAATGTATTAAGAACACTGAACGGGTGCCGATCGTGTTTAAATGCAGCAGAGCAACCTCCAAGCTTGCCTAGCGTCACTGTTTAAGCTCAAGTATGCATTTCTCGTGGGGTTTCCATATTTTTGTGCAAACCTAGAGTTGTTACCTCCACTACTTGCCCTGCTACATGGAAACTGACGTTCAAAAATGGTTCAAATGACTCTGAGCACTATGCGACTTAACTTCTGAGGTCACCAGTACCCTAGAACTTAAACTACTTAAACCTAACTAACCTAAGGACATCACACACATCCATGCCCGAGGCAGGATCGAACCTGCGACCGTAGCAGCAGCGCGGTTCCGGACTGAAGCACGTAGAACCGTTCGGCCACAACGGCCGGCGAAACTGAGGTAAGTTAACGGATGGCCCTCGTGCGTTTCAACGCTGAGGAACAGGCAACTACCTCAGATACCGTGGAACAGGTAGGCTGTATTCGATGGGCATATACGGCCTTCACCGGCCAGTGAGTCACCGCCGGCCTGCCTGCTGTGTTACGCCAGTGATCAGGTCCCGCTTCCCAGTGCCCACTAGCGATAATGGATACACAGCGGACCCTCATCACGACAACGGTCCGATCGCTAACGCTCCGTGAAACTGTGTGTCGTTAAGGTAATAAGTGTAAGCAGTGCCGCCACTCGCCTCGCTTAAATATTCGTATTACCTCATCAGCCCTGGCCCGTTTATCCTTTCCCAGAAATGACAGCGTTATTTTTCTCTCATTTTTATTTCTCAGAAACCATGTCCAGGTAGCTAAAAATAAACACGGCAGCTTTCATTGAAATTACTCGACCTAAAAAACTGTAGTGGAAACAGGCCTCGGAGAGCGCTTTTATCACTTCCTCCTCTCATTCCATATACATGAGCTCACAATTACAGGATTATCTCAACGCCAAAATGAGTAAAGAAGTCCAGTCACCATCCCAAGCAGAAAAGAGGAGTGCAGAAAGATTGCTGGACCAGCTGTAACGTCGAGTCAATACGCAACAGCATTTACTGCACTATTTTGCAGTATAGCTCGTAGCTTTGGAGCCGTTGGCGGTGATAGAAACTGCCGCTTGTTTCTTAGAGTGACTCATTCGCACCTGTCGCTAGCCTAGACGCGGGAAGCGGTACCTGTATCAATTCGAGCGACAGAATATTAAATCCCCTAAGCACCTAAATAAACTATATTAAATATTATTCAATTTAGTCAATCAATATACTGCCCTTTGTTATTAAAAAGAAGATTGTGTAAAAATCTCTATTTTCTAGCTGGCATACTTTCAGAGTTACAGAAAATTACCTAGAACACCCCAAACTAGCACCTGTAAGATTAAAGTCAGTTAGGATTCATAACAGTTTGTCTTTTAGTATCATCGGGAATCGTTACTGAAGTTCACAACATGTTAGGTCAATTTGTGTGAATTTTCATAATTAAAAACGTTAACTATTTCTCATTTTCGTAATATAAAATTCAAAGGAGATCAGTATTTATTTAATGTGTTGCTGTGTGAGTAAATGAGAATGAGTGAGAGTGTGTACGTGGGACATACAAAAAATTCAATATTATCTCAGGTTTAACATTACGTAACTGTATCATGGATAAGTGTTACGCAAGCAAGTTGCAATGAAAATTGTAATTTCCCCATTTGCTAATGACGTATGTCTAAGGGTACTTGCTTTTGTAAGAAGGCAGCCAGAATAAACGTTTACAGAGCAAAAGTTCTCTAAAGTTATTTTAAGATTATTTTTCTTTTCGTTTGGTTTTGTTAAACATTTTATTAATATTTGCATGATGAAGTGACGTAAATGCATCTGTGAATGTTGATTGACGTAAGACCTTAGCGCGAGAAAGAACTCAGAGGATTGTTTTGATTGGCTGGTCATTTTGAACAACCAATCAGCGTTAAGCATTTCTCGCGCATTGCAAGCAGTTATAGGCCCTGGAAGGAACGGCAGTGAGTCAGTCGCTGGCTAACTATTGGACGTGCAGGTCATGTCGGACGTTATGAGTAAAATGAAGAAGTTACTGGTTTCTCGAGTCCGGATTGTATTGCTGTGAAAGCAGTTGCATTTACTGACAGATTATGAAAATTTGAACTTGGTGAAGTGATTTGTCAGAGAGATAAACGCTTGTGAACTTTCTGTCTTTGTAAAATTCCGCGTGGCATATTTCATACCTGTTTATGGAATAGTTGGCGAGCAGTTTTCTTTATTAGAAATCCACTGAAAAGGACCGAATGTGAAACTCGTATATTGTAGCAAAGTAATGACTGTAAATCGCGTAATAATTCGGGTCTGACGTAAGTACATACCTGGCTGCCTTGTGTGTGTACTGGACTGTATGAAATGTGAGGTGAGGACAGTGATATTATTCCTTAATTAAATACGGGCTGATGTCAAGTATATATTTTGAACCAAAAGAAATAAAAGAACTCGTTGCAGAATTTTGACATTTTTCTAACGAGATGAGGCAATCGCCCTCCACCCGAAAATTGTTGTAAGATCTTACAGGATAGCTTGCTACCAGAGTTTACGCTGACTTTGCAAAGGTAAGTATTGACGGTGTTTTTCTTCAACGCTGCTT
The DNA here is from genome assembly GCF_023897955.1 of Schistocerca gregaria. NCBI lineage: Eukaryota > Metazoa > Arthropoda > Insecta > Orthoptera > Acrididae > Schistocerca > Schistocerca gregaria. The sequence continues at coordinate 164,573,332 of NC_064926.1, read as the reverse complement.
TTAACGCCGCCTGGACAGTATCTACGTATGCTGAGAAATGCGCTGGTGATCTAACGCCGCACTGAGGGAGGTGGCACTTTTGTAGTACACAGTACGACGAGAGACAGTGACATTCAGTACGCCGCATAACAAAATCCCGCCCCGCCACACAGCGACCAGGGTAGAAGAATCTGTGAGCCACAGTACTTGCAGGAAGAGCTCGGTGATTTAAGAACTGCTTTAAGGAGCAACAGTTACTCCGAAGGCACTACTAACTGAAAGATCTGGAGCTTCCAGTAAAAAATAACCAACTACGGGAAAGCTTTCATCTCACTTGCAAAAACGGTGACTCATCGCATCAGTACAGAATCAAGAAGAAACGGTGTTGACACAATATTTAAACCAACAAGAAAGGTGCTCGAAAAGTTGAAAACGGCAAACGATCCACGCGTGGCACTTGCCACAGTAGGAGTATTCAGCATCCATAGCACACGCGAGCAAGGGTGCAGAGGACTTAACTAAAGCAGGGGCGGCGAAGTTTTCGGCTCGCAAGCCGTGCCTTGGGACGAGATCCACGGCGCTCGAACAAGCTACACATTTACCCCATCCTCATGCTACGCCACCTGAGCCAAGGAGGGGGAGAGGAAGAAATTTCGAATGCATCGCATGTAAATGGAAGAGCTGTCACACCATACAAAATGGTTTTACATTCTCTTTTCTCAGCTACAAAGATAAAAAGCAACCAAATTTTCAGTAATATTTAATACCTTTTGGTACACTTAAGACGCAATATAATTTTTATCTGGTACAAGCAGTCAGCATACAGACAGAAGCAAAGAATTTCATACATTTGCGTACTCAGGTTGCCACATAATCATCACTCAACTAGTTTCATAATTGAAAAAAGGTCTTTGACACAGATATGTAGATCGAAATATTGTAGCACTTTTGCAACCTCATTTTGGAGTCTTGTAAATGCTACCTGAGGAAAGCGATGTAGATGCCCCGGTGAGCGTTAACGGAAAAGGACTTGTCATTAATATGGGAATTACCTTGCAGGTCAATCAGTTACATCTGTACAATCGCAGGAGCACTTTCAACCGAAACAGCAAACGGTCTCGAGTATCCTAAAAAAAAACTTTAGGAAACCATCCTTGTAACTATTTCAAAGTCATAAATTCTTCAGACCTCCAATAACAACAGTGGGCTTAGGGAATTGGATTGTGTTTGCCAGAATGTGTCGTTTGTATAACGCGATTTCCTTTTTAAATGCACCCTCATCAAATCAGAAGTAAGTTGTTTATCACCTAGCAACCCAGTGTGCAGCCAAGCCCACTTAAAATGGGAGGTTTGCAGGCCATTCTGGTTGCTCTAATTTTCATTCCTGCAGTTTTTTTTCCTTCATAAATTCAACAACAATGAGTTTTAAATGAACAAAAATCATTCCAGGCATGCCTCTTTACTTAAGCAATGTCATTTCCACTGATATATAAAGTCTCCATACTCCCTGTTCGGCTCCATCGAAAACTGTTGCAGTGTCAGTGAAGCAATGCATGCGACTTCAGAAATTTTAATATTCATACCACCAGTTCTTCACGTGCTGAATGTCTGAAAATTTAGCACCTTGATGAACATAACAAAGAATCCCGTGTGTTGATCGTAATTTTTCGCTCTTTCATTGTCTTTACATGCTTCTTCATGGTACTGTAGTATTATTTCGGAGAAAATTTGCAGCACCCGTCGCTTATGTGACTGCATAATACATACTGACAATTCTCATCCATCTCTTGCGTCATTCCCATTTATTTTTAAAGGCTTCTGACAATAGATCACAAGACTGCCTCTTTTGTGTAAACAGCCATTGGATCTGTGAACGTCCTTCATACCAAAACAAACAGCGAAGGGTAAACACCGCTGATACCACGATTCTGCCGAGATGGAGAGAGTTGTACCGACCGAAAAATGCTAAACCGCAGTACTAAATGAAATGTTGCACTGTACCGAGCACTTCCGGGACGGGACGCACAAAGCCGTAAAGAAAAAACAAACATAAAACTCAAAACAGCATTTTCTACCAAGGAATAAAACTGTACAATAAATTACCAAGAGAGATTAAAGAAGCCCGCCATGGTGGTCTAGTGGTTCTAGGCGCTCAGTCTGGAATCGAGCGACTGCTACGGTCGCAGGTTCGAATCCTGCCTCGGGCATGGATGTGTGTGATGTCCTTAGGTTAGTTAGGTTTAAGTAGTTCTAAGTTCTAGGGGACTGATGACCACAGAAGTTAAGTCCCATAGTGCTCAGAGCCATTTGAACCATTTTTTGAGATTAAAGAAAATTGCAAAAATACAGTTATTTAAAAAGGCAGCTAAAAAGCACCTGTTATGCAATACATTTTGTACATTGAAGGTTTACTTAGATAAAACAGAGTAGGGGTTTAATAAAAAAAAGTTGTACAAATAAATAATAATAATAATGATTATAAAACATCCAACATTCCACATAACACCTCCACTTTACGTTTTTTCCCTTCTTTTTTCCTTTCTAGAAATACTTACCCCCAACCTATGCATAGCACAATACTAGCACCCTTTCTGGGCTCAACATTTCATTATGGAGGCATGCTAACTCGGTTTTTCAGGATAGCAAATGGGAAGTTGCGGTACAGAAAATGGCCCAGAGATCACCAGTGTGTGTGTGTGTGTGTGTGTGTGTGTGTGTGTGTGTGTGTGTGTGTGTGTGTAGTGAGTGAAGTGTTATGAAACAACGTCTGTGTAGTGTGTGCAGTGACTGATAGTGAGATATGAGTGAACGGTGTGGCATTACGTTACTTTAATAAGTTATTATAAGTTATTTGTAAAAAAAAGTATTGTATACCAGGAGTAAATCTAATGATTATGTCTAACTAGAAGTCTGTAAGCCGGCCGGGGTGGCCGAGCGGTTCTAGGCACTACAGTCTGTAACCGTGCGACCACTACGGTCGCAGGTTCGAATCCTGCCTCGGGCATGGATGTGTGTGATGTCCTTAGGTTAGTTAGGTTTAAGTAATTCTAAGTTCTAGGGGACTGATGACCTCAGAAGTTAAGTCCCATAGTGCTCAGGGCCATTTTTGAAGTCTGTAAATATATATGTATACGAATTAGCTTATTCTAAATTGATCTAAACTTGTAGATACTTTGACATGTCCTATATCCTTGTAAAAAGAGATCTACGGATGAATAACGCAACTACTACTACTAGGGCGAGCCGTGGTCCGCGTGAAAAGTCTGCCACGGCGTGGCCGGCTCTACTATAAAAAGCATTAACGTCCGCCTTACGGAATACTAGAGCGATTCGGGAGTATCACGGATAAATCGGTAGTAGTGGATCATGCACTGGCACCATGAAATAACCAAATTTGTTCCTCCGATAAATAGTTTTATCAATGTTCAATCATTACTATGCTAGAACGTACAAGGGAGGCATAGAAGTTCAAAACCACAAAAAAGAGCTTTAACTGAATACAAGACGGCTTGAAATTAGAATAGTTGGGATCCTCAGAGCTGAGTAAATAAAAGTGCAACAATTGTTACACACAACAAACGCCCCACGTTGGCACGGCTGCACGATCTTAGGAAGCTGTCTGATGACGTCACAATCCGATCGTTAGGTGGATACGTATAAACAGTTCGACAGGCTCTGCTTGTTTCAGTTTCAAACTGGTACCTCAGTCTTTATAGACCTTGATGATGTTTCCAGCGTTAGGAAAAGAAACGTTAGGCTTAGAAATGGTCTAATGGCCATATAAAAAAAAACATCATCAAGGGTGTTTTGAGCTACTAGCTAGTCTGCTGCTGAATCTGTTACGTCCATACTTCACCAGCTTAGCCATCTGCTGTCGCTGCACAAAAATGTTAAAAATTATTGAATACAGCAGTCACAGTTTTGCTTGAAATGGAAAGTTAGTGCACACACACATGCTGATCTGCCGTAATTTAAATGGTCTGTCCTGTTATTATTATTAACAGCAGCTGATGTTCTGATCTAATTTGCTACACGAATTACACAATTTGTGTCGACTGAGGGCTGGAGAGGAAAAGCAATAGCGGCCAAATGGTGTCCAGGTGCACGAACTAGGAAGGTTGCTGAGAGGAAAGAAAAAATGATGTTTTGAACGGAACGGAAGTAAACAGATGCGGCGTTTCTCGTAACATCTTTACAATGGCCGACCCCACGAGTGACGGGGAATGTGAGCGTCAGAGGTCAATTAACGCGTTAAGAGTGATCATTTAAAGCGGACGGACGAGGCAGAAAGGAGCGCGGACCCGTCCGCGGCGGTTTCCACATGGTTTTGGAGCCCGCTGTTGACACGTTCCCCGTTTCCTATACGGGGATTTCGGCACTGAAACACGGCGCACAAATGCTGTATTCGTTTTAGTTTACCGTATATTGAGCAATCCAAATACTGTAATCGTTTTAGTTTACCGTATTTTGAACAAATCAATGCTTATGTAACAATTAAATTACACGACGCCTCACAGAAACTCAGTACGAGGCGAGCAAAGTCTTAGAACGTCAGGTAGTTGAGCCCATATGTGGACCCCGATTGTTAATAAGCACCTATAACACTATCACGTCGAAAATATGTTGAGAAATGTGGTTGTAGAAGAATTGAACACGCCGATAGTAGATAGTGCTAACTGCGTTCCTTGAATTGAAAGACAAGACCAGAAATACAATAAGATAAAGAGTTTATATACAGACCCTTCTTTCTAGTGGTACAAATGGAACTACTTGTTGCCAGTACGTAGTGCACTCAAACACAACGGCTTAAGTCATCAGACTTATCCTTGCGAAATTATTTGTTGGTACTTTCTTCCACCTACCGCTTCATTTATAATTATGAGAACTTGAATATAGCTATTATTGTAAGAGTTGAAGGGTATGAAAGGGAAGCAGTAGTTGAGAAGGGACCGAGACAGGTTTCAGTCTGTCCCCGGTGTTTTTCAACCTGTACATAGAACAAACTGTGAGAAAACCAATGGGAAATTTGGAAAGGGAATTAACGTTCACTCAATCCGTCTTCAGGCCACGAATGGCCTACGGGGACCATCCGACCGCCGTGTCATCCTCAGGGAGGATGCGGATAGGAGGGGCGTGGGGTCAGCACACCGCTCTCCCAGTCGTAAGATGGTATTCTTGACCGAAGCTGCTACTATTCGGTCGAGTAACTCCTGAATTGGCATCACGAGGCTGAGTCCACCCCTAAAAATGGCAACAGCGCATGGCGGTTGGATGGTCACCCATCCAAGCGCCGGTCACGCCCAACAGCGCTTAACTTCGGTGATCTCACGGGAACCGGTGTATCCACTGCGGCAAAGCCGTTGCCGAATTAACGTTCAGGGAGAAGGTATAAAAACATTGATCAATATTTTCAGGCGAATGCCAACAGCAATCACATACTTCAGAAAATGTATGACACAGAGCTGTATTAATCTTTCTTTACTATTATTACCAGTTTCAGTAATATATAATCTTACCGGTAAGAAACATTACAGCTCCTGACGTGGGAAGCCACATCTCAACTACAAACTCTTAAAAGCTGTGCATCTTTAGCAAGATAGTAAATATTCCAAGACAGAATAAGCAAAGACCCGTTAATCAGCAGTCGCAGTTTAATGGATCACTGTTTATTTTGTGTTAGGATAATTTAGTATCTTGCTAAAGATGCACAATTATTAAGAGTTTATAGCTGAAACGTGATTTTCCATGTCAAGAATTGCAATGAAATGTAAGTAATATTAGTTACTTATAATCCGTCTTGATTGCAAAAGTGTTTATTCACATGACCCGTTTCGGTTCCTCTAGAATCATCTTCAGATCTGCAATTTCGGTTACAGGAGTAACCCGTCCACACACAGCAACTTTCATATGCTGCGTCACATTTAAAATGTTAGGAGCCCAATTAATTTTCAGCGTTATTTTGTAACAAAACTTTTAAGTCACTTCCTGAACTTTTTTTTTACAATTTCACATGATTAAATTTTCGCTTAGATACAGTATTAGGTTCTAAACCTCTCCCGCAAATACATGGCACTGGATGACACAAGATCAAAAAGCTTTCTTAGACTGCGGCTACATACCACAGTATAAACGTCAATCCAATGTAAACCAGTCCTCTCCCTATATTGTTTGTTTTCCTTCAGTCTGTTCTCATAGAACCTTTTTACTGACAAGTCATTTTTTTCTGTAAATAGCTGTTTCACAGCTCTACTGTTTTCACAGTCGGGAACGACACACAGATCGGATTCCTCCTTAAACTGTAGGTCTCCTTTCCCCGGTTGGATAACTGAGGCGTTGTCTGAAGAACGACGTCCCGTGGTAAAGCTGGTAGCAAGCGATGGAACCACAAGTAAACAGCCGCTGTCAGACACACCGACGAGTGAGAGAGATTGCGTAGACACGCCAACAAGAGTTTCCATACGCCATCGCCGGCGGAGGCTTACTAGTCAGAGCTAAGTGGCGCTCAGCCCAGTCTGCAATCATAGCCGAAGACGACACTATCATCTCACTACCGAGCCAGCAGTGCCAGAGTTGTATTAGACAGAACCATGCAGCAAACTCATACTCAGTTGTTCTTTGAGAGAAGAGACAGTTATCTTGTACTGTATCAAATGATAAGTTAGTGTTCAGTGGCAGCAACAAGCACAAATGACGTTCCCAAGGACATAAAATGTTTCCGAGAAAAGTATTTTATCTTGTTCGACTTATAATGAAGTGACCTAATATTAGGTGTGTATTGTAGTACCCAATCTACCTTCTCCAGAAGTAAATCTAAGAACCCACCACTGTGGCGACGAGTAACTGGGAGGCGACGCAGTAACTGGGATAGGTTAGAGGCAGACAATTCGACAAAGTGGCGTCCAATTGAAAGATTTGTACCAAGCAGATAAGACACACGAAATTATTATTATTATTATTATTATTATTACTCTAGTATACTCTTCTTGGAATTTCTTTAGTCGCCTATTGTGACTGATGTTGCCAGATTGCACCATGAGATCCTGGCTTATCTGAGCGACACTGAGCGCTTTAAGAACTGGACCGCCACTCCAAAACTAGGGGCGAACAAAGAAATAAAAGAAAGTAAGTAGGTGGAATGGTTTTCTACGGCCCGACACATAAGAATTCCATTTATAAAATAATGGAGAAGTCGCTTTATTGGCAATTCAGCATGCCTTCCACCGAACACAGCCACGCAAAAAGGGACAGGGTACAAGAAACGAGGACGGGGAACAGGGAGATCGACAAAGAATTTGCAAGAACGGCTGCAGCAGACGGCCGGCGCTAGCGTGTGCTGTTCCAGTCCATGACAGCCGAGCAGGGAAACAGCAGAAGGGGACGTGGCAGCTGCAGAAGTGGGGAACGGGACAGAGCCAGTTCATTCCGGCTGAGTCCTCGGAGGGCGAGTCCTCCAGAGCCGGTCCCGTTCTTGCACTGCGGTATGTGGGGCTGACCGGTGGAGGGGAAACAGCGAAATGGCACAGGGAGGGGGAGATCTGAACGCATACAGAATCTAGGTTCAAGACGGTATGACGACTATCAATGTGTATGTACACAGTGGACCCTAACTGGGACGACAAAATTAAGAAGGTTATTCACCTATATTTTCTGGATAGTTTGGTATAGTGGATCCGTTTTCTCCACTGGCTCGTTACAAGGTAACTGCATTTGGTGTGATTTCTTACCCACGCTATCTCTGTTTCTCAACTTCACTGGAAAATACATGCACAAACAGTGAAAACGTTGAGTGCGCTATGTGTCTTGTTTGGAAACAAACTTGATCCATTCACTCACAGTACATAGTCGACAAAGAGTACCACTGACCCTCCTGTTGGGGAAACTAACTTCGCCATATAAATATGTACGAGGTTTGTCCGGAAAATACGTATAAAAGTTGAATAATAATTTTATTTTACAATTATTCAGGTATTACAATATGGTCTCCTTCAAAGTACTCGCCCTGAGACGCGATACACTTCTGCCAACGCCGTTTCACTGTTGATAAAATTGCTGAAAGTCTTCAGTTATTATGTTGTGCAGTTGCCGTGTCGTTTCCGCCTTGATGGCTTCCACATCTCCCAAGTGCCACCCCCGAAGCACCATTTTGCATTTCGGGAACATGGAGAATTCACACGGGGCTAAATCGGGTGAATAAGGTGGGTGGTCTGTCACGGTGATTGAGCTACGGGCCAAAAACTCGCGCACAACAAGCGACGTGTGAGCGGGCGCGTTGTCGTGATGAAGGATGTACCTGCCCCCTTTTGCCAACACCGGTCGAACTCGGGCCACACGAGCTCCGAGGCGTGTCAGAACTTCAACGTAAAAATTTCCGGTCACTCTCTGGCCGGGAGGGACAAATTCCTTGTGAACAATGCCCCTAGAATCAAAGAAAACAACATTCTCTTCACATGGCACCTTGATTTTCGCGACTTTTTTGCTCTCGGTTCTCTTGCTAGTTTCCATTCCTTGCTTAAGATTTGAACTCCACATCGAATTCGTAAAACCAGGATTCGCCTCCAGTGATGGCTCGGTTGAGAAAGTCCCCTCGTTCCTCTGCTTCCAACCAATCCTCACAGCACTCAACCCTCTTTGCTTTCTGTTCTGGCGTCAAGAGCTTCGCTACGATTTTCGCACACAATTTCTTCATTTGAAGTTTTTGTGTCAGGATTTCGTGAACGATTGTTTTGCGGATTGACAATTCGTCAGCAATCATTCTCACTGCCAATCTACGGTCTTTAAGAAAAACAAGCCTGAATTCGTTCAACATTTGCATCGGAACGCGATGTCGACGGACGTCCTGGGCGAGGGTCATCGTTCACTTCTTCTCGGCCATACCGCAACCTTTTTAACCACTTGTTCACGGTTGGTTCCTTCAGAGAATTGTCTCCGTAAACCTGTTTCAAACACTCAAAAATCTCACGGCCATTCTTGCCTAGCTTTGCAAGAAACTTTATGTTGGCGCGCTGTTCCTCAATCAGAGAGAGCTCCATGCCGACGGCCGGTGATAAAGGGTAACTGTCAACAAGCTGCAGCACACTCCCACCTTCACTCAGAGTGCTCTGATTCGAACTGAGCATTTATGGAATTGATTACAGCAGTAGTCTCATCTGGCGGTGATTGCAACTTGTAACATAAAGACATTATTCAACTTTTATACGTATTTTCAGGACAAGCCTCGTACAGGCACGTTCCAGTTAAATCTACTGACATTATTATATCGCTGAGCAACCATGGAAAGCGATAGGGAAAAACGAGTTTGTGAAGAGCCAGGATAGCTTACTGTTCTTCTTAACTATCGCTTTGGCCTGGGAAACCACATGCGTTCTCTTATTTCTTCACCAATCACTTCTGTTGCTGGTTTTCGTGGTCCATTCTCCTTTCCTGAAGTCCCTCGCCTCCGTGTCCTTGTTCATACCACTCTTCCGCCTTTCCGTGGCTTCTTCGGTCCCTTCTGCCCTCCACGTATCCTGATAAGGCCACTGGCACTACTCTTTTCTCTTCCACTCCAATTAGGTTTCCTCCGCTCTTTTTCTACATCCTTCAGCGAATATCGTCTTGTGAGAATAATCTTACCAGTTCTTAGTTTTTGAATACCGTCCACTCCTGTGGGCGTTTGTCCCTTTTGCGGCCAAATACTTGTCTTAAAATCTTTCTCTCAAAGACTACCAGTTTTTGTTCCACTGTCTCCCTTAATGTAAACGTTTCATATTCATGTAGAGCTACTGGACGAACTACACACTGGTACAGCCTGATTTTAAAACTTCTCGAAGATTCTCTACTATACAGCACGTCCCATAAGCCTAAATATGTTCTACTCGTATTTTCTGCTGCTATCCTTGCCTTATTGTCAATTCCGATTTTATTCTGATCGCTGAAAATGCTTCCCAAATATTTAAATATGACTTGTTTTTTAAAAGCGACTTAATCAACTGGTAATGAGGTACCATCATCGGCCGCCTTGCTCACGACCATGCACTCAGTTTTCCTCCCATTTACTCGTAACCCTGCTTTTTTTTGCAATAATTCTGCAAGAACTTGTCATTAACTGCAAGTCCTCTTTCCTATCACTTATTAGAACATCTTCCGCATATGCCAGACGAGTTATCGTGTTATTAATCAGTCTTACACCCGATGGTTTTAGTTTTTGGTGTTCGCTACCTATTCTAAAATTAATTAAAAGTATTGGAGATTATGCGTCTACCCAGTTCTGAGTTCTAAATGATCTGAAATTCCTGTAATAATCTTTACTCTGCAATAGGCTTCCTCTGAACTTATGTGTACGAGACGTATTAAATTTTGTAGAAACTGTCTAACATTGGTGACTACGCCCCCATATGAGCTGTCATAAGCTTTTTTCAAGTCAACAAAAACCACGTGAATATCAATTTTATGTTCCCAGCCTTAACACCCTTTGAAATGTTAAGTATTTCTAAATTTGTAATTAATAAACTCAATAAAATTCAATTTCAATGCTAGGTGAAAAACGTAGAATTCTCTGAGACTTCATGAAATTCCCTGAGATTTCTCTGATTTTTCCAGGTAAAATGTTATTTCGTGACAATTCCAGGTTTTCTGATAGAATCGCAACCCCGCGTAGAAAATGGTTCAAATGGCTCTGAGCACTATGGGACTTAACTTCTGAGGTCATCAGTCCCCTAGAACTCAGAACTACTTAAACCTAACTAACCTAAGGACATCACACACATCCAAGCCCGAGGCAGGATTCGAACCTGCGACATAGCGGTCACGCGGTTCCAGACTGTAGCGCCTAGAACCGCACGGCCACTCTGGTCGGCCCACCCCGAGTAGACATTGAGATAAAAATTTTTGTTTATATTATGGAATGCAGTCGCCCTATATTTGTCATATACCAGAGGGTCGTTCTTTTCGTTCTTTCTTAGTACAGAACAGCTTATAACAATTTTCCATCACACTAATAACAGCACGTCAATGACGCGAAAGGACGTGAATCTCATTTCGTTTTTTAATTTTAGTGCTGTCAACTGAGGAACGTATTTTTCACGTTGAGCATGTGTTTAGTGCAGGAGGGATTCGGTGAAAAATTACCGGAATCAGTTGTACCTCCTCGTACATTACTGAGAGATTTCGAGATGCAGGTTCAGTGTTAGATGCCGAACGAACTGGAAGACCGCCTAAATTAAACAAACGGAGTTTGTTGGCTATTTCTGACTTTACGTAGCAGAGCCCAGAAAAATCACTACACAAGTTGGTCCACGAGGAAAATATCGTGCTTGTAATCGCGTATAATGCGGTTAGGGAGTACCCGATTTAAGTGATACCACTGCAAAAATTGAAAGCTGCAGATAATGAAAAGGGAGTCCGTAACTGCAAACGGTTTATACCTTCTATTCAGAGGAATACCAGTGATATTCCTGATGTCACCTTGTATACAGACGAGGCTTGGTTCCACCTCTCTGGTCATGCGATCACACGAAACACGCAATTATAGTCAACGGAGAGGCCACGTGCTCGAAAGCCATCGCGTGATCAGAAAATAGGAGTGTAGCAATATCCAGAAGGCGCATTGTTACATGTTTATTTTCTGAAAAACCGTGAACAGTGAACGCTATTGTTTAATGATCCACGATTCAGTGGCCACCTAAAGAAGACGAAATCAGCTAGTCGTGGTTTCAACAAGATGGCACTACTGCGCACACACTGACAACACTATGGGTCTTCTGCAAGAGCTTTTAGCTGAAAGTGTCATCTCAAAAAAGCCTAAGGCCCTCTAGCTCTTAAGACCTAACTCCACGTAACTTTTTTCTTTCGGGCGCAGAAAAATCTGTAGTGTGTCGCAATCGCCCAGACATCGCCCAATTCCCACTAAACTGCTTCTAGCATTACAGTCTTAAACCTACACTACGTTGCAATACAATACAGGGTGTCAGCGACCGCTGATGATAGACGGACGTAAGTACCAAATACGTCATAGGAAAACAATAATCGTGTATGACAAAGAATATCCGACGAGTAAGTAACACTGTCTACTGAGAAACAATGAGGCCTTCGCCAAGATGGTTCAAATGGCTCTGAGCACTATGGGACTTAACATCTGTGGTCATCAGTCCCCTAGAACTTAGAACTACTTAAATCTAACTAACTAAGGACATCACACACATCCATGCCCGAGGCAGGATTCGAACCTGCGACCGTAGCGGTCGCGCGGTTCCGGACTGAGCGCCTTACCGCGGGACCACCGCGGCCGGCTTCGCCAAGATGACAGTGCAAAAGATAGTCCGCTTGCACTGGTCGACCCGCCTCTATGACAGTGCCGATGAATGTGGCGACGTTATGAATCGCTAATGACGAACTGTGACAGTGCCCGTTTATAATTTTCTGATGCTTACGTTTTGACGGTGCTTTGTCCGACGCTGATAAAAAGACAAAGCCGCCGGAAAGGCGTAAACTGCTGGGCTTTTAAGACGAGGCCCGTAACGGAAATCATAGTGTCTGGCGCGATTGCCGAGCGCTAGCATGAAACAGATTAATTTCCTTCCTGCGGTGATTCTCCTAAGGTGAAAATGGAATACGAGCCTTCTTATCTTGAAGTGAAATTGGATAGTGCGTCGAGAATGCGAACTGTCTTTTCTCATCGCACACATCAGCCACACGCTTAAGTAAGGCTCGCGAGATCTCTTTCCCTCAAGAAAACTTGAAGTTTCTGAGTGGAAAAGTACCCAACAACTTACCAATTACTGACCGTATCTCCCAACGGCATTTGAACTTCCTGAACGAGTCCTTTGTGAAATTTCTCATCTTTTGCACAAGACTTCGAATCCGCCAATTACAATCATTTCCCGGGAGAGAAGCATACTTTTTCCATGATTTATTTCTCCCTACCGCAAATTCAGAGTAGGTGTGAAGTAGCTCTTCAGTCGGCGTCACCTTGTAATCTAAAGGAAGCACGATTACGTTAAACATCCTGTTGACGACTACTTCATCATCTCGAAAAGGAGAAGGAAGGGGAAAGAAAATGAGCGTGTCCTGTTTAGAGGAATCATGCCTGTATTCACCTTAATTGGTTTAGGGTAACCACGTAAACGTAAATCTAGACGGCCGGACGGTGATTGGAACCGATGCTGTTTAGAATGCGAGTACAGTGTTTCGCCACTGTACCATCTCCCTTTATTTTGTAATCAGCGTCGAATATGAAACACTTAGACTCGATCTCTTAAAATCTCTACTTCAAAAAGCAGGTGTCCACATTTATTTTTCAGTAAGGGTCCAGTACTTTCTTCAGGTTTTAAAAGATGTAATGTAGCGCCTGTCTTCTTCTAAAAAGTTGCCACTTACAGGAAATATACAGTTTGTGGATGCAAATGACAGATCTGTGGTAAATTTTTGCATCAAAACAATCTGAATTTCATGGAAGTTTTCAGCTCTGTCTTCCATGCATTGTGGAAGCATAATACTGAACATAACACGAAAACACACACATAAACGAACACACACGCGTGCTTAGAAAAGCAACACGTAGACATTATGGGCTCACGTACTTTAAATTTGGACATACTTGGCCCAAAAACAAATAAGATAAACTACACTCTCCTGATTCCGACCAGGGTTTTGGGAAGGTTTTCCTTGATTGTAAGGCAAATGATGCCTCGTCCCAATTATTCCGAAAAGGGAAACCTCTCCCAGCTTAGTTGAATCTGCTTGAAAAGAACTGGATGCTCTAAAACGGACCGCCACTTGAGCATGGAATGAAATGCACGAAAAAGTTCCCACAATCTGTTAGCCTTTGCAAAAAGTGGGTTCGAAAAGTCATATGTTTTCCTATCTTTTTATTATACGGTGTAGACGGAAAAATGAATAAGATACGTTTCCGCCTCTCAACAAAGACTGGTTCGTAATGAATTCGGAAAAGAACGACATGAAGCACAGAAAATTAGCTGCGTAAGAGTTTTGAGGACACGAACGTTCTTTTCCAACGTCGCACAAATGTGTCACTTGCTCTCTCTACTCCTGCACACAGCCCTTAGAACCTTACTGTAACCTGCATCAGGTCCTCCACCGGAGCAATACTTGGTCTCTGGAAACAAGTGGAAGTACATGGTGAGGTCTGTATCGCGCGGTGCAAGCGCTGAAGTCCCCCACCGGGAGCACTGGAACAGCTGTTGCGCGCCACGCGTGAAGTCCTTTATCGCGAAGTAAACAAATTTTTCGTGACAGCGCGACCCGCCGTTTGTTTAGAATAGCGTGCCACAGTTGCTGCACCGCCTGCCGAGGCGAAAAGAACAAAACAAAACATGTATGTTTAAGAACAGTGGAGCATTAGGAACTATAAGAGAGGCAATGAATTTGCATGAATTTCGTCGGCGGAAATTCACTCTTCAGTTGGTCAAGATGTACCTGGAATCGATTTGTGCAGTTAGGAAATTAAACGTGTATCCCGACTTTAGATAAACAGGTCCACATGAAGGAAGACACAAAATTGCAGTTACATCTGAATGCATTGAAAACGTAAATAATACAGTTTTGGACACTCGGTTATTGACTTGTTAACCCTTAACGCGCAGCGCGCTAGCTTGCATGACAAGCACATGAGCGCAGCGGATTAATGATCATTGCCATCCTATGTGTGGCTTTTACACATTTAGGTAAGTGCTGGTCTGCTCCCGCCCCAGGCAATGTGATACGACAATATGATAACATACAGAACAACGCTTGCACGATTCAAGAACTAGTGGCACACATGAGTTCCATCCCTTCCATTAGCAGACGACTGTGGCGTCAAAAACGGCACCCGATCAAAAAGTTACAATAAAAACCTAGGTAAGACGGTCAGCTATCAAAGATCGATCAAGCAGCTGATATCGCAGCCATATAGTAAGAAAGAGTATGGCAGAAATCGGGCGTGAATGATTAACAAACAGAGCATTCCAGAATCAGGTTTTCACTCTGCAGCGGAGTGTGCGCTGATATGAAACTTCCTGGCAGATTAAAACTGTGTGCCGGACTGACACTGGAACTCCGAACCTTTGTCTTTCGCCGGCAAGTGCTCTACCAACTGAGCTACCCAAGCACGACTCACGCCCCGTCCTCACAGCTTTACTTCTGCCAGTACCTCGTCTCCTACGTTCCAAACTTTACAGAAGCTCTCCTGGTAAAGCACTTGCCCGCGAAAGGCAAAGATCCCAAGTTCGAATCTCGGTCCGGCACACAGTTTTAATCTGCCAGGAAGTTTCAAACAGAGAATTGTTTAAGATTGGTCCCAAATTTCTCTAAAGGTGAATAAAAGCAAAGGCGAAATCGGATACACGTTCGGAATTTTTGGACCGTTTTCAAACCCACTGCAACCGGTGTTATGTACCGATTTGTGTCTATGGATGATACATTATCTAAAAACGAAATGACAATAAGAAACCATTGTCTCGTCGCCGGATATCAGCGTCCACAAAAGGAGAAGCCGATTTCATCTGCTAGGAAAGGTGGCCATTGTTTTCTGTGGCCCTTCTTGTTGACAGCGGTGCAAAGGGTAAAGTAGTCATAGCTGTAATACTGTGTAAGTTCCCTCGATCAAAAACTGCTAGCCATTGAAATTGCTACGTCATGGAGGAATAACACGTAACGTAATTTTACTTATTGCGCGTATGTAGCATAGTAGGAAAAATATATGGTTAATTTTTTATGAGATTTGACGTTTTGCATGGTGCGAAATTTAGTAGACGGAACTGTCACCTCTGACAGTACCAATAGCTCCCACCAGATTGGGCACGGAGTCGAACTGGGCTTGGACGATATATACGGGTACGTCATTCCACTGCTTTGTCTCGTGGGTACCGTACAATTGTTACGGTCACCCATCCATTGTAATAGTGAGTCAAATCACCTACAACATGAACATTGTTACAATTGCCTGCACCCTTAGCCCAGACACATACAGACTCATTAGTCCTTAGACTAAGAGGCATTGTAGAGATAAATTAGGAAGTTCCTATATCTATGTTAAACAGTTCAGCGATACGATATGTACGATAGGCAATAATGTCTTTATCGTTAAAAGCCTTAAGTCCTTGAACTTTAGACACTTTGTCTCCTGGGTACCGTACAATTGCTAGGTCACCCATCCATTGCCAGCTCTATTCTGATCATTGTTTTGTAGAGTGAAATTAAAAACTCCTCCACAAAAAAACAGAAGGGCCGTGCAAAAACACCATCATTCCATGCCTCTTTAACTCTGTACCGGAGTTAAAAAATGGTTCAAATGGCTCTGAGCACTATGGTCATCAGTCCCCTAGCACTTAGAACTACTTAAACCTAACTAACCTAAGGAGAGCACACAACACCCAGTCATCACGAGGCAGAGAAAATCCCTGACCCCGCCGGGAATCGAACCCGGGAACCCGGGCGTGGGAAGCGAGAACGCTAGTATCGGAGTTCATTAACCCAACTGGTAGGCTACTGGCGTCGTGCCAGTCTCTCGGGAATCCATAACCAATTTCTTCCAATGTATGACACATCTGGAGAACGTGCTGGCCAGGACAATACCCGAAACCCTTCTGTGTCGATGTTTGTCGGGACAGCACTGCCAATATGCGGTCTTGCGTCATCATGTTGAAAGACAATGCAACGGTGACCACAACGACAGAGCACAGCCTTCGTCCTCAACATGACAGAAATGTAAGCCTGTTGTCCAAATTACCGTCTATGCGGACAAGAGGCGATCGTCTTGTGCACCCAATGGCACCCCATAACGTCAGGCCAGCTACTGGGCTTGTATGGCGACGACGAATGAAACCTGACAATGTTCGTTCCCGCCAGAGTCTCCTCACACGTATACGTCCATCATTAGGCAGTATACAAAACCGGGACTCTTTTTAGAAGACGACGCGGTGCTACTCCTGTTTCCAGTTCTGTCACTGGGAGCGCCACTGTCAGTGCGAGGGCGCGCATGTCTCTCTGCTGGGAGCGGCAGCTATGGTCGCGGTACTGCCGTCCGTCGTGCTCAAGATGTCGTAGCACTGTCCGTACGGATCCTTGTCTTGCTACAAAAAGGTCATTTCTTGTCTCAACATACACGACGTGGCTGCACGGTACTGCACGCCCGAGCGAGTAATAAGCCTGTCCTCTCTGGCGGTACACGCGTGGGAGCCCTGAGATCCTGTATTGCGTTGACTATGCCGCTCCTGATGCCCTTGGTTCCGGATTCACTGGTTGTGACACGCACAAATGTGCACGTTGGGAAAAGAGCTACTACAGGAAGGACAGCTATGAGGGCGATTCGTGATTCGTGCGTGTGTAGCTCAATCAGTAGAGCACCTCCCGCGAAACCCAATGCTCCAAGTTTCGAGTCCCAGTATGGCACAGTGTTGTAAACTGCCAAGAAATTTCAAATCAGCGCACACTCCGCTTCAGAGTGAAAATTCGTACCGGACACATATCTCCCTTATTACAACACACTTGCGGAAAATTAACCGGCCAATATGGCTAATGATTATTCAATCTCTCCATCATTCACAGAATGTAATAGCTACAACGAAGACCCAAAGAAACTGATACACCTGCCTAACAGCGTGTAGGGCCCCCGTGAGCACGCAGAAGTTCCGTACCGCGACATGGCATGGACTCGACTAACGTCTGAAGTAATGCTGGAGGGAACTGACACCATGAATCCTGCAGGGCTGTCCATAAATCAGGACGAGTACGAGGGGCTGGAGATCTCTTCTGAATAGCATGTTGCAAGGCATCCCAGATATGCTCAATCATGTTCATGTTTGGGAGTTTGGTGGCCATCGGAAATGTTTAAACTCAGAAGAGTGTTCCTGGAGTCACTCAGTAGCAATTCTGGCCGTGTTGGATGTCACATTCTCCTGCTGGAATTGCCCAAGTCCATCGGAATGTACAATGGACATGAATGGATGCAGCTGGTCAGACAGAATGCATACGTATATGTGACCTGTAATAGTCGTATTTAGACGTGTCAGGGATCCCGTATCACTTCAACTGCACACGCCCCATACCACTACAGAGCCTCCTCCAGCTTGAACAGTCACACCTGGTGACATTCAGGGTCCATGGATTCATAAGCTGTTTCCACATCTGTACACGTCCAACCACTCGAAACAATTTGAGACGAGACTCATCCGACCAGGCAACATGTTTCCACTCATCAAGGAGCCCAGTGTCGGAGTTGACGGACCCAGGCAAGGTGTAAAGCTTTGTGTCGTGCAGTTTGGTTCCGAAAGGCCTTATCAACGTCGTTGAATGGTTTGCACGCTGACACATGTTGATGGCCCATCACAGAAATCTGTAGCAATTTTCTGAAGAGTTGCACTTCTGTCACATTGAACGATTCTCTTCAGTCGCCGTTGGTCCCGTTCTTGCAAGATCTTTTTTCCGGCCGCAGCGATGTCGGAGATTTGATGTTTTACCAGATTCCTAATATTCACTGTACACTCGTGAAATGGTCGTACGGGAAAATCCCCACTTCGCCGCTATCTTGGAGGTTTTGTGACCCATCGTTCTTGCGCCGGCTACAGCACTACGTCCAAACTCACTTAAATCTAGATAACCTAACATTGTAGCAGCAGTAACCGATCTAATAACTGCGCCAGACACTTGTCTTATATAGGCGTTGCCGAACGCAGCGCCGCGTTCTGCCTGTTTACATATCTCTGTATTTGAATACGCATGCCTATACCAGCTTCTTTGACGCTTCAGTGTAGATGCAGTACTGGTGCCGAGCAACAGTATCTAAATCGCTCAGTAGATGCACCACCGTTAATTTGTAAGGTTTCAGTTTCCGATTGTTACAGTCACTGACACACCGCCATGAAGAAATAAATGAAGCGACGATTTTCTGGAACTTATTTCGAAGCCCGCTCCTGACTGATGAAGTTCGACACCACCTGCAAAAATGTGACGTAGGGGGAGTCGGAGTACGCCTACAGGGACGTTGGTTTCCGCGCAAAGCTGAAGATCACTCTTCCGTCGAAGGAGAAAACAACATACAATAGCAAAAGCTTTCTGTATACGTATACGATTAATTTATAAACTGAAAAGAAAAACCAGTTTTATGTGGTCAAAGTGCATCTTATTACGAGCCTTGTAATTATTGGGTTGTTGCGGTTACAGTAATCATTTCAGCGCAACGTGACATATAAAGGAGCCAGCAGTTCCGAGAAAGGATTACGTTGCAGGTAACACTCCTGACAGCGCTTACGACTAAGTAATTCCGTAGCTGCTTGAGAAGAAAGCGACATTAGACATATCGTGAGGAATGAAGGGCTCCGATGAATGTGTGCAAAGACGAATTTCCATGTGTCTCTTTACACATTACTGCGTGTCGAAAAGAGTACAAGTTAACGTGCAAACAACATTAAATGAAATCGCCAGATTGATGGTTAGATCGAGATTCCGATTCCACAGGACGAAATCTTTAGAGGCGAAGCACAAACTCAGAAAGGATAAGAATGGCGAAGGAAATCTGCCGTCTCCTTTTCACAGAAACCATCTGGGCATTTTAGAAAAACCAAGGAAATCTTTATATCGATGGGGAGACGGGAATTTGAAACAAAAGCCTCCTGAAAGAGAGTCCTCTGCGCCTTTTAATCGATTGTGTTTTCAAGACGGTTGAAGTAATCCTTGGGGCAACTGAGGTGGAGCAGTATTACGTTATGTGGTTCTATTAAAAAGGAGGGATAGGTCCATACTTCGTCGCAGTTTTAGTTCATAATTAATCCAGTTTTCCCTCAGCGATACCACTCTTTCCTGCTCATGCAGAACTTAGACCTGCATACGTTCCTGCACATAATACTGAATTAACAATTATCTGTACTCACTGTTTTCCACATATTGCTTGCACAGTTCGTGTTTCTCCCCTTACGTCCTTTTTCTGCTTTGTGTATAACAGAGGCGTTGTTTTGTTATTCAGCCAATTTTTAGAGAGAAATGAGCTCGTTCGGCCATCGCAGTGAAATCCTCAATCTGAATTGAAGTTCCGCCGAACGACTGGTTTGAACACCACAGCGATTTTCAAGAAGTGGCCGTAATTAAAGAACAGGCAACGAACACAACTACGACCGGAATGAAATTTTCACACCGCAGAGTGAAACTTTCATTCTGGAAACCTCCCGCAGGCTGTGGCTAAGCCATGTCTCCGCAATATCCTTTCTTCCAGGAGTACTAGTTCTGCAAGGTCTGCAGGAGAGCTTCTGTGAAGTTTGGATGGTAGGAGACGAGGTATTGGCGGAAGTGAAATTATGAGGACTGGTCGTGAGTCGTGCTTCGGTAGCTCAGTTGGTAGAGGACCTCCCCGGGAAATGCAAAAGTCCCGAGTTCGAGTCTCGGTCCCACACACAGTTTTAATCCGCCAGGAAGTTTCAACAAAGACCACTCCTCTGAACATTTTAAGATGGCGGATGGCTCAACTGTCGAAACGTTATGCGCAAAAAATGTATTTGATATCTCGATAACAAACAAAAAACATGCTGTTAATCACTCACGACGAAAAAAATTCGGAAATCGTAACTGTATTACAATACACACGGATTTAGCTATCCTTAATGAGAGACAAGTCAATATGCTAACTCTTCCCAAAGTGTGCCATTGGGTTTAGGTCGGTTCTAGGGACGCGCCAGTCCAGTTCAGGAATCTTTGCAAACCACCGCTTTCCAGTTGCTACTTTATGGCAGGGTGCATTGTCATACAGACAACCGTCGTGTGCAAATGGATTCTCCACTGTACGCAGTAGCCTACGCAGCGCTGTAAGATGTGTTCGTATTATATCACATTTTGCGTTTTCTTAAGTGCAATACACATTCCGCAAGCCACTATATAGTACTAGGCAGAGGATACTTTGTAACAATATTAGCTATTTTCTTTACTGTTCCATTCTCCTATGGAGGTAGAAAGACTTTCTACACGCCACTATCATCACCCTCGTCTCTCTTACTTACTGCATCTTCAAATTTTCCATGCTCACTCCGTGACATTTGGGGAGTGCAGCCGGCCTCGTTTACTACTACTCACGACAAATCATCTTCAAGTGAGCCGTTCAAGTTACACGAAGAAGCTAGCCGATGTCGCTTTTTTCGTATTTATTGGCCTTTTAGCCTCTACCCATACAGCTGTCTACGTAGCGGTCACCGGCACGAATCCGTCCGGCGGATTAGTGTCGAGGGCCGGTGTACCAGCCTGCCTATGGATGGTTTTTAAAGCGGTTTTCCATCTGCCTCGGCGAATGCGGACTGGTTCCCCTTATTTCGCCTCTGTTACACTATGTCGGCGATTGCTACGCAAACGTTGTCTCCACGTATGCGTACACCATCATTACTCTACCACGCAAACATTTGGGGCTACACTCGTCCGGTACGAGACGTTGCTGGAGAGAGGAGCGGGTGAGGGGGGGGAGTCCACTGGGGAGATAAAACCTTAGCCGAAGGTACATACTGCATAATTAATAGGTTTTGCAATAGTGATAGTAGTACTAGCAACAGGTCCTAAAAGGGTCAATTACAGTGAACTGTTATAAATGGTGAAAATAATAAGCAAATTGATATCTACAAGTTCCCATTCTTTATTCCAGTCCTTTCTTGTTCGTCGTCTATATTTTTGTGGAAAGTCGTTTGCCAGTACTTCAGGATGCTTCGCCATCATAGCCAGACTACCTGCAGTTTCTTTTCCTTTTATCCCACAGAGACATTTCATTCAATACATTTGTTTTATGTTCAAATGTGTGTGAAGTCCTAAGGGACCAAACTGCTGAGGTCATAGGTCCTTAGTCCGCAGCTCGTGGTCGTGCGGTAGTGTTCTCGCTTCCCGCGCCCTGGTTCGATTCCCGGCGGGGTCAGGGATTTTCTCTGCTTCGTGTTGACTGGGTGTTGTGTGACGTCCTTAGGTTAGTTAGGTTTAAGTAGTTCTAAGTTCTAGGGGACTGATGAGGATAGATGTTAAGTCCCATAGTGCTCACAGCCATTTGAACCATTTGAACCTTGGTGCCTGTAACAGCACGGCCACTCCGCGCGGCCAATATATTTTGATATGGCGTTTATTGTTTAGTATTTCTCTCAATACAGATACTATTCTGTATTCTATGGTGTGACTTATTTTCCACTGCTATTCTTAAGGAAGAAATGGCTGATCTGATATTTGACACTAAAATTTTGTTTCTTTTGGACGTATATTGAATACAAAGAACAGCTTCCACAAGTAGTTCCACTGTCACGATTTAACAGATGTGTGGCAGGTGCCCTCATGAAATGTGACTGGTGAAAAACGACCAGCGGCTGCAGTCGCGAACCGGCCGCAGTGGTCGAGCGGTTCTAGGCGCTTCAGTCTGGAACAGCGCGACTGCTACGGTCCCAGGTTCGCATCCTGCCTCGGGCATGGATGTGTGTGATGTCCTGAGGTTAGTTAGGTTTAAGTAGTTCTAAGTTCTAGGGGAATGATGACCTTAGATGCTACGTCCCACAACGTTCAGAGCCATTTGAACCATTTTTGCAGTTCCGGATTATCATCGAGCACTCTCTCAACTTACGCTCGCGATTCCTACGAGACATGTACGATGGTGGCAGCAGAACTGTCCCACAGTCATTCTCGAACACCAGTTTCTCAAAATTTGCCCAACAGAATGTCAACTTGCTGCCAAAGATTTTCGTTTACGTTCTTCAACAATTTACAGAGGGTGGCCAAACATATGGAAACACCACGAACACAACACATTGCCATTCCCAATACGATGTATGAAAATCATTCGCATCCAAGTAACTTCCAATCCTCTCGGAATGGATAAATACAAGACCTGTATTATCAAGGGAATCTTATACCATTCGTCCTGTAAAATAGTGCCAAGTTCAGCTAAGAATGATTTCGAATAGCGATCATGCACTCTTCTCTTTGAAGTAGACAGCAAAGACCCAATAATATTGAGATTACACTGAAGCGCCAATGAAACTGGTATAGGCATGCGTATCGCAATACAGAGATATGTATAAACAGGCAGAATAAGGCGCTGCAGTGTCTCGCGCAGTCGTTAGATCGGTTACTGCTGCTACAGTGGTAGGTTATCAAGGTTTAAGTTAGTTTGAACGCGATGTTACAGCCGGCGCACGAGCGATGGGACACAGCATCTCCGAGGTATCGCTGAAACGGGGATTTTCCCGTACGACCATTTCACGAGTGTACCGTGAATATCAGGAATCCAGTAACACATCATGCCGGCCGCTGCGGCCGAGCGGTTCTAGGCGCTACAGTCTGGAACCGCGCGACCGCTACGGTCGCAGGTTCGAATCCTACCTCGGGCATGGATGTATGTGATGTCCCTAGGTTAGTTAGGTTTAAGTAGTCCTAAGTTCTATTGCTGCAGATTTCAATGCTGGGCCATCAACAAGGGTCAGCGTGCGAATCATTCACTGAAATATCATCGGTATTGGCTTTAGAAGCCGAAGGCCCGCTCTTGTACCCTTGGTGATTGCACGACACAAAGCTTTACACATCGCCTGGGCCCGTCACACCGACATTGCCTGGTAGGATGAGTCTCGTTCCAATTTGTATAGAGCGGACGGTTGTAGGTATGGTATGGGTTCCACAGAGAATGGATCTCTGAATTCATTCGAAGTCTGTTCGTTACGCTTGATAAGGATACCACGCTGGAAAATTAGCATCTGCCGCACTAACGTCTTGTAGGGAATTTTCTCTACAAATGCACTGCACATTTCTAGAACCCTTCCAAAAAATCTACGTCAGCCATCCGACTTCGTTAATACTGATTTGACGTCGTAGGCGCATTTGATATCACTTCTTAGTAAACTCAGCGAACTAAGACTCAGTTGTTCCAATAGGCAGCACGCGAATCCTTCGACCTTTACCTGATTATTGCTCGTCGGGTGGGATACGTACCTGACAGGATTGATGGAAGAAATAGAGAAGATCCAAAGAAGAGAGGCGCATTTCTTTACTGGCTGATTTGCCAATCGGGAAAACTTCAAGGACATGCCATCCAACTCCAAATCCAGAGGCAGACGCAGCAACAGAGGCTTTCTGCTTCCCCGAATGGTTTACTGTTAAAATTCTGAGAGCGTACGTTTCTAGAACAGTCAACCAATATATTGCTTTTCCTACGAGTATCTCCCAGAAATACCAAGAAGGTAAAAATTAGTGAAATTGGAGCTCAGAGGGAGACTTCCTGCGAAACATTCGTGACTGGAACAGAGCCCAGTGAGCTTGGCGAATATTTAAACGATTTGCCGTGCTCAACACGTTCACCACTTCACTTGCTATCGGATACGATTTGCTGAATGGGTCTTGGCTCGACAAGCTGAAAATGAGAACTTCACAAAAAGAATAATTTTCTGAGGTGAGGCGCACAGCCACCTCAGTGGGTACGTCAGTAAGCAGAACTACAGAATTTGGGGCAACGAAAATCCACAAGAGTCTGTGGAAGATGAAAAAATGTTTCAAATGGCTCTAAGCACTATGGGACTTAACATGTGTGGTCATCAGTCCCCTAGAACTTAGAACTACTTAAACCTAACTAACCTAAAGACATCAAACAGATCTATGCCCGAGGCAGGATTCGAACCTGCGACCGGAGCAGCAGCGCGGTTCCGGACTGAAACACCTAGAACCGCAAGGCCACAACAACTGGCGTGGAAGATGAAATGCATGCCCAACGCACGACTGTGTGGTGTGGGTTCTGTGCAGCAGGAGTGATCGTCCTGTACGTTTTTTAAAATGACGAGGGAGCTGCCGTCACTGTGAACGGCGACCGTTAGCGAAAAGAGCGTTCTGATTGGTTTTTCCCTCCTATTGATGAAAATGACGATTTTTTGCTCCAACAAGATGGTGCAACATGTCACAGATCCCGTGAAACGATTGTTCTACTAAATGAAAAACTTCCTCAGAAAATTATCTCTTTGCGTAGCAACCAGGAATGGCCTGCCAGATCATGCGATCTTATGCCTTGTGACTTTTTTGTGGGCATTTGTGAAATCAAAAGTGCACGTCAACACACCATAAGCAATTCACCAACTGAAAAATGAAACAGAAAGGGTTTTTAACGGCATCCTACCAGATGTTTGTGTATGCGTCATCGAGAAATTCAATGAACGCATTGCTGTTTGATGCGCGACCTTGGGTTGTCATATGGAGGATATAATTTTCCATACATAAGTGGAAGAAGTTACTTAATGTGTAAGTAAAAAAATAAATAAATAAACAAATTTTGTATGTTCCAAGGCACTTTAATATTCGTCCCTACCTCCATGACATCCCATATCTTGCATCTACACTAGTGGCCATTAAAATTGCTACACTAAGAAGAAATGCAGATGACAATCGGGTATTCATTGGACAAATATATTATACTAGAACTGACATGTTATTACATTTTCACGCAATTTGGGTGCATAGGTCCTGAGAAATCAGTACTCAGAACAACCACCTCTCTCCGTAATAAAAGCTTTGATACGCATGGGCATTGAGTCAAACAGAGCTTGGATGGCGTGTACAAGACATCTGCCCATGCAGCTTCAACACGATACTATAGATCATTAAGAGTAGTGACTGGCGTATTGTGACCAGACAGTTGCTCGGCTATCATTCACCAGACGTTTTCAGTTGATGAGAAACCTGGAGCATGTGCTGTCCAGGGCAGCAGTCGAACATTTTCAGCATCCAGAAAGGCTCGTACAGGACCTGCAGCATGCGGTCGTGCATTATCTTGCTGAAATGTAGGGTTTCGCAGGGCTCGCATGAAGGGTAGAACCAGGGGTCGTAACACATCTGAAATGTAACGTCCACTGTTCAAAGTGCCGTCAATGCGAGCAAGAGGTGACCGAGACGTGTAACCAATGGCACCCCATACCATCACGCCGGGTGATACGCCAGTATGGCGATTACGAATACAAGCTTACAATGTGCGTTCACCGCGATGTCGCCAAACACGCATGCGACCATCATGATGCTGTAATCAGAACCTGGATTCATCGGAAAAAAGTTTTGCCATTCGTGCACCCATGATCGTCGTTGAGTACACCATCGCACGCGTCTGTGATGCAGCGTCAAGGGTAACCCGCAGGCATGGTCTCCGAGCTGAATAGTCCATGCTGCTGCAAACGTCGTCGAACTGTTCGTGCAGATGGTTGTTGCCTTGCAAACGTCCCCATCCGTTGACTCAGGGATCGAGACGTGGCTGCACGATCTGTTACAGCCATGCGCATAAGATGCCTGTCATCTCGTCTGCTAGTGATACGAGGCCGTTCGGATCCAGCAAAGATTTCCGTATCACCCTCCTGAAGCTAATGATTCCATATTCTGCTAACAGTCATTGGATGTCGACCAACGCGACCAGCAATGTTGCGATACGATAAACCGCAATCTCTATAGTCTATAATCCGACCTTTATCAATGTTGGAAACGTGATGGTACCCATTTCTCCTCCTTACACGAGGCATCACAACAACGTTTCACCAGGCAACGCCGGTCAACTGCTGTTTGTGTATGGGAAATGGGTTGGTAACTTTCCTCAGGTCGCCACTGGCGCCAACCTTGTGTGAATGCTCAGAAATGGTAATCATTTGCATATCACAGCATCTTCTTCCTGTCGGTTAAATTTCGCGTCTGTAGCACGTCATCTTCGTGGTGTAGCAATTTTAGTGGCCAGTAGTGTATTTCCTTACGATCGTAAATGCACGATACTTTTCCGCAGAGAACAGGATCATCAGCGAAATATGCGATAGCGCTGCTGGCAGCTAAACTGCCCCCACAAGGTTTTCGGGTGCGACCGCTGGCAGGAGTGTTAAGAGCGAGGCGATTGCGACAGGCAGCCGACAAGGCGCGGCCCCGACGCTGGCGAGGAGAGCGCAGGTCGCTGGCTAGGTGAGGCGCCGGCAAAGTCCGCCGCGGAGTCGTGCGGCGTGCCTACGCTCTCAGAGGCCGGCGAACCCGCCTCCTGGAAAGCTGCGAGTAGCCGTTAACACCGGAGAAAGCGCCACGAGGGCGGCAATTGTTCACGATACGTTTCAGGCCGATTCGCTGCACGGCGGACGCGTATTTTCTCCGCAGGTGAAGTAGTTGTGTCGGAAACTGCAGAGCAAAAAGAATGAACCCGGCGCGGAACACTGGCTAAGTGGATTCCAGTCGTCGATGAACGTTTACAGAGCTATCACTGGAGTTTATTATTGCTCTTCTTACTCTGTCTGTAGACAAGAAGAGTATAGAAACTTTCGAATGGTAAATGCTAAAGATTAGATGAGGTGCTGACTTCCATTGGAAAGGTTTGTGTGTGTGTGTGTGTGTGTGTGTGTGTGTGTGTGTGTGTGTGTATGTGTGTGTGGGGGGGGGGGGGGGAGGGGGCATGAGGAGGTGAAAGGGCTGCGTTGAAGACTGATGCGGGAAACGAAAGCTTGACTGCTTGATTATAGAAGGCACATTTAAATGTATGTAGGTTCCAGCGCCTTGCGTCAGCACAACTGAATTGTGGCCACTATGCTGTAAAGAACTGCGATCACTACGCTGTATAGCAAACGATGGAAAGCTTAAGGTAATTGGAGGTATCTACGACGTATGTATACGGAGCAGTCGAATGAAAAGCGAATACCAGCCACAACGGCACCATGGAATGAGTCCATTCAAAAGTAGTCACCACCTGCGTTCAGACATTTACCCCACTGGGAGATGATACGATCAATTCTGTTTCTGAACTTGTGGCATGCTGCTGTTATTCGAAAGAAAGTAAAACTCACTGAACTCATTCATAATATATTCACAAAAAGAAACTTGCTAATTACGCAGGTCACCCACAGTCAGGAAGCAAGGAAAATGAAGTAATCGAACATATTTCGCGCAAAGGGTTTCTTTCGCGCGCTTTATCCTCTAATCATTGCAGTGGCCAAGCGGTTCTAGGCGCTTCAGTCCGGAATCGCGCGACTGCTACAGTCGCAGGTTCGAATCCTGCCTCGGGCATGGATGTGTATGATGTCCTTAGGTTAGTTAGGTTTAAGTAGTTTTAAGTTCTAGGGGACTGATGACCTCAGATGTTAAGTCCCATTGTGCTCAGAGCCATTTGAACCATTTTCAACCTCTAATCATTCCTGAAATCCTCGTCAGATGGTGATACTTATATTACCGTACTCTAGTGCACTCTGGCAAAACATTTGCAAACGTAATGCAGTGGTGGATAGAATATTCAATGCCAGAAACAAAAGAAAACTGTCTAAAACGCTATCAAAACAATCACACAAACAGTCGATTAAAAACGCAACAAAGCATAATAGAGATATACAGAGACAGAGATTAGAAGCCAAGTTTCTGCAGTAATGTTCATTTCTTTTCATGTAAGCATTGAAATGTGCAGACTGTGTGCAGGTTAGTAGGACACCCTTCAGATGAAACACCGGAGCCTTTGGGACGCCCATTACGAGCTGTAGTCCGAGTAAGCTAAGCCCCCAAACCACTGCTACGTACAGTTAAGCGGGATTTCAACGTGCAGCCTTAAGACTAGCTACTACCTGTTCGAAAAACATCATGTGACATCACCTATCAACAGTTGAGCGGCATCATTTAAATCTGTGTTGGAAAAGAGCGAAATATGTTTTGATAATTGAAATTCTATAATATTTTATTGAGAAATTTATTTTAATATATATTTTGGGGTATCACGCATTTAAATAAAGCAAAGTAGCTCTTTCACTAAAAGTTAGTCCTCATTTACTGTCTAAGTCCTTGACTGTGTTTTGAAACCTCCGCGGAGAACACATAGCTCTGCGTGAGACATTCTTACGAGACGCCCGTCCATTGTTCGTGCTGCGAAGCAAGACAATGCCTGCGAGTGACAAGGAGGTGCGGCCGCCGCCCTAAAAAATGTGTTCACAGATGCGCCTCTGGCGTCGCCGTAGCGTATCTTGACAGCAGCGGACGTGTCTCGGACACAGAGGTATGGCCCCGTCAATGGTAGTGCAGGTACTCCATTCCGAGCGGCCACTATCGGCATTCCGAGATAACGCTTTTGACAGCCGCTGAGTACTGGATCAGAGTAGAAGTGTATCCATCACACGACGAGAGAGAGCCACTTTCAAGCTTCTGTTTGAGTTGCAGAGATAGCCGTGTTGTAACAGCTGTGGCGCGGTAGATTCGCCACGTTGCGTCACAACGCTTCCTCATGTCTTTATTATCTAAGAATTCACTTATCCTCATATATACATACACCGTCTTTATACATAGAGATCACGTGATGACGTTACAAACCTTCAGAGATGATTGACGACGCTAAATGTATCATTTCTGACGGTATTTTCGTTCCGTCGTTACAACTACATGAAATTGCGTATTTTTCTCACCACACGATTTTCACTTTATTGAGGTAAAGCATCATCAGTGGTTTGTAAATAAAGATATTGTTTGTAAGATAGGAGAATATTTCGTTAACATTTTGTTGATTTTTACTGATGGTGATCTCTGCTTGGTTCCTCGCATACATCAGGATACGCCGTCTCGTAGCACGTCTTTGGTGTCTTTCGCCGTTAGAAAGCAGTATAAGCAGTAGTTTCTAACGAAGGAAAACATCAAAGACGTGCTAGCAGACGACATAACCTGATGTAGGCGAGGAACCAAGCAGAAACCACCGTTAGCAAAAACAAATTGTTAACGAATTGTGGCTCTGAGCACTATGGGACTTAACATCTGTGGTCATCAGTCCGCTAGAACTTAGAACTACTTAAACCTAACTAACGTAAGGACATCACACACATCCATGCCCGAGGCAGGTTTAGAACCTGCGACCGTAGCGGTTCCAGACTAAAGCGCCTAGAATGGCACGGCCACACCGGCCGGCCGTTAAGAACTGTTTTTCGATCTTAAAAACAAATAAAATTGTAAATATCTTTAATTACAGGCCACTGATGATGCTTTACCTCAATAAAGTGAAACGTGTCAGGTGAGAAAGACACGCATTTTCTTGTAGTTGGAGCGACGGGACGAAAATACCCTGAGGAATTGGACAGCAACTACGGACAATATGGCCATGCAAATGAAGAAACTAAATATGTGTCAAGGGTTCCTGGTCCAGAAATGACAGAGTCGAAAGTTATAGGAGAAAATCGTTCTGCTGCCTCTGATAGTTGAATACGTGTACCTGCATGATGTTGCTAAGATTGTAGGATAGGTAACTTTCAGAGGTGGTAGTGTGGACGAAAACGAGAAAAAAAATGTCTAGCAAACACGGGCTCTAAAATGCATACTTTATGAGCTATGAGCACATGTTCGTCTTCCCTAGAGTAAAACATTCCTCTTCTACCGAACATGTGTCCACAGTTCTTAAGGTATGCATCTTAAGAGTTAATATTTATTGGACTTTTTTTCTTGTTCTTGTCCATACTACCGCCTCCAAAAGTATAGAACCAAAGAGCTTTCATTGGAAGAAATGTGTTTCACAGCATCGAAGATGAGCAAATGCTCACAGCTCTTAAGGTCTACATTTTGGATCCCATGTTTACCAGACTTGTTTGGGTCCATACTACCATCTCTGAAAATTGCCTATCCTACGATCTTAGCAAAACCGGCTCTGGTATATGTATTCTACTGTCATAAATATCAGAACGATTTTAGCTTATAACTTTCGACTCGGTAATTTCTGGACCTACGTCCCTTATCTCAAATTGATCACGAAAAATCTGTAACGCCATCACGATATCTCCCTGTATATGGAGGAGTCTGGACAGTGTGAAAGAACTGGCAGGTTATAATTTATATATATCACTTTACTTTCAAATACATTACTTTTAAACACATTGAAATAAAATTACTCGGGTTTTAAACAATAGTTATATCTAAATCCTGTCAATGAGCAATAAAAGGTTGGGATAGATAGGGAAGTAACGAGCAATTAGCTTTAGGGTCAAAATTGTACACGCCTTCGAGGGTCCTGAACTAAGTGTTTTGACACAAGGAACTAATCTTATTACAAAGAATAAAAACAATGTTTTAAATTCGTTATTAATATTTAGAGCATAATATAATCTTGAAACTCTGCAGATAACAGGTGTGAAATATAGTGGATGAAATGTTATCTACTACTGCAGGCAAAAAGAGTCCGAGGGCGTGAAGGGACTAAGTAATTCAGGAAGCAGTGAGACAGGGCTGTAGTCTAACCCAGATGTTATTCAGTCTACATACTGAACAATTTGTGAAGGAAACAGAGGATAAACTTGGAATGGGAATTAAATTTCAAGAAGATGAAATAAAAACTCTTGGGATTTGCAATAGCGTTGTCATTCTCTCAGAGACACAACGTACGTGGAAGAGGTGTTGAACAGAATCGACTGTATCTTCAAAAGATTGTATAAAATGAACAAAGGTAAAACAAAAGTAATGAAGAGTATTCTAATTGAATTTAGCCTTGCTGAGGGAATTAAATCACAAAATAAGACATTAACAGCAGCAGGTGAGTTTTTGCTATTTGGCAAGCAAAATAAATGACGATGGCGCAAACGACTGTCTTCTTTTTAGGGACGGGAAAAATCGAGTAACCGGTACTTTCATTATTTGTTTCGCATCAGGTATAACACTTTTTTTTCACTTTTTACTAATAACTGGGCAAATAAAACTGACATACCAATTTCCCACAGCAGCAGTGCTAAAATTCTCCTTCTGAATAAAACGTTTTTTTTTTTTTTAAAAAAAAGAGTGACGTTTAAGTTTCCATTGCTTTGAAATATTGGTTTATTATAAAAATGGGAAAAGTGTGATCAGTGCAATTATAATATCAACATCAACAGTTACAGACTAACAACAAACACAAGATATAAGGGTCGGTACAGCACTGCTGAGACAGTATTGTAGCTGTTGCCTTTTTGCGTGCACTACCCTATGGTGGATGTGTACGTGCTGTGTGTAAGGCTTCTCCCCACCTGGCCTTTATGGTAGTTTCTCACTTTTGACCTCCGGCAGGACCTTTTTTGTATTGCAGAATGGCAGGACCTTGTTTGTATTGCAAAATGCCACCATCATCAGTGTGGTAGAATTTTACAAATAGTGGTATCAGTAAAGTACAATGCTACCCTTCCAGATTGGAAATGGGAGTACGCACAACAAAATTGAGAGATCGAAAGGAGAAAACATCCACTATGTTCCTTGGAAGAGAAGGTCAATTTGACTGATACTTTAATGACGTGCATAAACTTGATATAATAACTGGACCTTTAATTTTGTGGTTGCTACAAGGCGAAAAACGGATACCATCCAAAAGTGGGGATGCAGGAAAACCATCAACTTGTGATCTTTCCCTCTCGCTGTCGCCACGCCCGTCTCCAATTTCGCCACTTCTGCTTGAGAAAATGAGGCCGACTTCTGCCACAGCCGCAACCCCATATCGATCGACATTTCATACTCCATCACTTTCACAAAAATTTTACAATCCTTTTTCGAAGTCTATGTTTATT
This sequence comes from Schistocerca gregaria, assembly GCF_023897955.1. Taxonomy (NCBI): domain Eukaryota; kingdom Metazoa; phylum Arthropoda; class Insecta; order Orthoptera; family Acrididae; genus Schistocerca; species Schistocerca gregaria. The sequence continues at coordinate 164,540,915 of NC_064926.1, read as the reverse complement.
GCTGAAAATAACAACGGTAAAAAAATGAAAAATCGGTTATTTCGGGAACAGGATAATTTTAGCCATTTTAACAGTCGGGTTAAAAAGGAGCCGAAAAAAACGGCGTAACCAAAGACCGGTTGTTTCAGCGACAACCGCCGTCATTATCTCTACAACGAGGATATTGGAAACTGTTACTTCGCTACGACAAAATTATTTATTTATTGATTTATTTAACCTGACAAGATTAGGGCCATCAGGCCCTCTCTTACATCTAACCAGGCATTCTACTTATTTTATATTCATATGTTTTAGTAGGCATGTTAAACTACATTTAGTACAAAAAGTGAAATAAACAATTACAAAGGCACACCTGGAAAAATACATACATAGAGTTTATATTCCTAGATCATAAGTACTGTTATAATTAGACATTATTGAAGAGACAGATTTTAGATAGGAGTGCTAGCAGCAGGGAGTATAAGGGAGACTGATGGTGAAGGGAGCAGAACAGAGACATGATGAAACATAATTAAGAAAACATAAAGGAAAAGAAGATTGCGTGGCTAATAGAGATAGATGAAGAGGAAGGCATCTCAGGAGCAAGATAGGAGACGCTAGCTTTGCTATTTGACAGAGGAGAGGAGTGGCCTTGTATACTAATTTTGTGGAGAACGTTATGAGGATGTAGTAGGTAATGCTTCAACTTAAAAGCAGCAGGCAGCAGGGGATTGAATTTTGCCCAAGGTAAGGGTCAGTTTGTTCCAGAGGCGGACAGCGGCAACTGGGAAGGAATTTGCAAAAGTTTTTGTTTTGTGAGTGGGAACAGTTAGGATACCAAATACGAGCGACCTCGCGTTTCGATTATGATGGCATGACAGGTTTTTAATCTCTGAAGCGAGGTACTGGGGTGCTTGCGCGACGAGTAGTCGGTGAAGTAGACATAGAGTGTGGTAGTCACTCAATTTGTCCGGCCGCAGCCACCCTGGCTGGGAGCATGAAGCACTAACATGATCATACCGGCGAATGTTGCAGGTGTAACGCACACAGGCATTCAGTGTTAGTTCTAGCCTCTTTTGTTTTCACTACTCATGCCTTGTTGAATTACATCACTATAGTGGAGGTTCGGGAGAACGAGTGCTTGCACGAGCTGCCGTTTCAAGTCCTGTGGAAATACATTCCGAAACTTCTTGAGAGCATAAAGACAAGAAGACGTCTTCCGGCACACTGCGACTGTATTCTCCGCCCAGATGAGATCTTAACTGTTTTGTGATATGGCATTGGAGTACCGTCGAGCAGAATAGGAGGCAGCCGTTCGCAGAAATCTGAACTTATTATTTCCTTATGGGCTATTAAGATTGCTTGCGTCTTTTTTGCATTTAGTTTAAGCCACAGGTTTTTTGGCCGTGTCACTACTGAAGACAAATCATCATTCATCTGAGCGATTGCAGTGTTTATATCTTCAGGTCTGACGCTTAGGTAGAGCTGGAGGTCGACGGCGTAGAAATGATATTTACAGGAGGACAGAACCGACGAAATATCGTTGACATGTAAAGAAAACAAAAGTGAACCTAAGACTGATCCTTGTGGCACTCCCGAGGAAACATGTTTCCAGGGAGATCTTTCATTTACGCAGACATCACATTGCTGTCTGTCTTTCAAGTAGCTTTCAAACCATCTCATTGCACTAGCTGAGAAATTAAGCTGTTGCATTTTTCTGAGCAATATGTCAAAGTTGACAGTGTCAAAAGCTTTGCTGAAGTCCAGTAGCGTCAATATTATTGCCTTTCGGTTGTCAGTAACATATTTCAGTGTCTTAAGTCGGAGCGGCGACTATGTAAATAAATAGCAGGAAAGTGTAGCTAAATGTTGCAAATAGAATATTTTTGATTTTCACTGAGGTTTCCATTGCGCGACCAGTCGGGGGTTTAGGAACAATATGTCCCTCGTAGCAAGAATGATTCCATAATCTAAACGCAGAGCCAGCGAAAGGCGACGAAGAGGAGGCGGGGCAGCGCGGCCGCGCAGTGTCAACAACCGGCCCGCAGCCAGTTTTGGGCGGATCGCCTTTGAGGACATAATTGAGGCAGCAGGGCCGCCACGTCACGCAGATTGCGTACGCGATGCAATTCTGCGGTAACTGGGCTCCTCGCCTGCCTTGGAGGTCGGCTGTCGCAGCCAACTCAGCTCCGCAATTTGCCGAAAGTGGGCCGGCGAGAACGTCGGCCGTTCAGCGGTCGCCATCGATTCAGTGGCTCTGCTGGGGGAGAGAGGGTCGAAAAACC